>NC_069503.1:392306547-392606547 GCF_027579735.1 Bombina bombina | reverse complement strand
TTTTTAAGGGTGTATTGGGTGGGTTTTATTTTTAGGTTAGGGCTTTGGGCCGCAATAGAGCTAAATGCCCTTTTAAGGGCAATGCCCATCCAAATCCCCTTTTCAGGGCAATGGGGAGATTAGGTTTTTTTAAGTTAGGGTTTTATTTGGGGGGTTGGCTGTGTGGGTGGTGGGTTTTACTGTTGTGGGGGTTGTTTGTATTTTTTTTTTTCAGGTAAAAGAACTGGTTTCTTTGGGGCATTGCCCCACAAAAGGCCCTTTTAAGGGCTATTGGTAGTTTAGTTTAGGCTAGGAGTTTTTATTATTTTGGGGGGGCTTTTTTATTTTAATAGGGCTATTAGATTAGGTGTAATTAGTTTAAAGATCTTGTAATTTGTTTTTTATTTTCTGTAATTTAGTGTTTTTTTTTGTGATTTAGCTAATTGTATTTAATTTATTTAATTGTATTTAATTTAGGTAATTTATTTAATTGTAGTGTAGTGTTAGGTGTTAGTGTAACTTAGGTTAGGTTTTATTTTACAGGTACATTTGTATTTATTTTAGCTAGGTAGTTAGTAAATAGTTAATAACTATTTAGTAACTATTCTACCTAGTTAAAGGGACATAATACTCATATGCTAAATCACTTGAAACTGATGCAGTATAACTGTAAAAAGCTGACAGGAAAATATCACCTGAGTATCTCTATGTAAAAAAGGAAGATATTTTACCTCACAATTTCCTCAGCTCAGCAGAGTAAGTTCTGTGTAAAAGGTTATACTCAGCTGCTCCCAGCTGCAGGTAAAAAAATAAAAAAAAATGAAGAAATGAACAGCAGCCAATCAGCATCAGCAGTGCTGAGGTCATGAACTCTTACTGTGATCTCATGAGATTTGACTTAACTCTTATGAGATTTCATAGTAAGCTTCCTTTACCTGATTGGTGAAATAATATGAGAGTGCACGATGCTCATCCCTTCAGATGTCCCAGGACAGACATACTAATATGCTGCTTAGAAATCCTTTACAATGGGAGGTGGCTACTGAGGAAATTTTGAGGTAAAATATCTTTCTTTTTTACATAGAGATGTTCAGGTGATATTTTCTAATCAGCTTTTTACAGCTATGCTGCATCACTTTCAAAGTGTATTTGGGTATTATGGCCCTTTAACCTCTTAAGGACATATGACAGAATTTTTCCGTCATAAAACAATTGAGCAAACTGAAAGCTGTGTCCTTAAAGGGTTAAATACAAACTTGCCTGTAAAATAAAAATAAAACCTAAGCTAGCTACAATGTAATTATTAGTTATATTGTAGCTAGCTTAGGGTTTATTTTATAGGTAAGTATTTAGTTTTAAATAGGAATTATTTAGTTATTAATAGTAGGTTTTCTTTAGATTTATTTTAATTATATTTAAGTTAGAGGGTGTTAGGGTTAGGGTTAGACTTAAGGTTAGAGGTTAATAAATTTAGTATAGTGAGGGCGACGTTGGGCGTGGCAGATTAGGGGTTAATAAATGTAGGTAGGTGGGGGCGATGTTAGGGGCGGCAGATTAGGGGTTAATAATATTTAACTAATGTTTGCGATGCGGGAATGCGGCAGTTTAGGGGTTAATATGTTTATTCTAGTGGCAGCGATGTCGGGAGTGGCAGATTAGGGGTTAATAATTTTATTTTAGTGTTTGCGATGAGGGAGGGCCTCAGTTTAGTGGTTAATAGGTAGTTTATGGGTGTTAGTGTACTTTTTAGCACTTTAGTTATGAGTTTTATGCTACTGCGATGTAGTGTAAAACTCATAATTACTAACTTTAGAATGTGTTACGAATCTTGACGGGATAGGCTGTACCGCTCACTTTTTGGCCTCCCAGGACAAGCTTGTAATACCGGCGCTATGGAAGTCCCATAGAAAAAAGACTATACGCAATTTGAGTAAGTTGATTTGCGGTAAGGCCAAAAAAGTGTGCGGTGCCCCTAAATCTGCAAGACTCGTAATAGCAGCGGTAGTAAAAAAGCAGCGTTATGAGCCTTAACCCTGCTTTTTTACTCATAATGCAAGACTCGTAATCTAGCCGAGTGTTAGATTTATCACTAGGCAAAGTAATAAGCTGACTATAGACTCCTATACTCAGAGCTGATCTTGCCTGACTGTTCAAGTAATGCACATTTGCATTATTCTACTAATTGTCTTACATTTTTGTGTTATAAACTTGTTTACAAAGAAGGGTTAAGTAAAGGTACAAAAAATGTGATTTAGAGAGAACATGCAATTAAAAGAAACTCTTTGATGTACTATCATAATCATATTGTACACAGTCCTTTTATTTGCACACTTTGGGCCCTATGACAAAAGGATCATCAGGCCCATGAGAATTTACTTTTTTGTCTCCCAATCCTTGGATCTGGCAAATTTTATAAAAAAGTGGGCTGACCCTCTCTGTCCCGATGGCAGAGTAATAGTGATCAGTGTTTGCCCACATTACCAGTGATCTCGGATCTCAGCAGTGAGGAGGGAGCATATATTCATAGCATGTGTACAAAACATAGAATCTGTGTTCACTAAATTTAAAAAGGGTTTCTGTGTGGTAACAGTTCAAATAATACACTAAGTTTCACTGTACATTCAGCAGATTTTTTACAAATTAAAATCTTGCTGAAGAAAAGCTGGTGAGAATGATATGGGTGCAAAGGTGGAGGATAGGCCTTTAATATTAGAAACTCATGGCAATTTTCCCCATTAAAAAACAGGTTACTCCTGTGGAGGGCCCATGAACTCCCATGGAGCCCCTATTTATTTGCTGTCTGAGATGAACATTGTAAATAAAGAAAAAAATGCTATAATATGTATGGAAAGTCTTTTTGTGATTTAAATAAATGTTTTTTAACTTTTGGGGGCCAAATTATCAAGCTCCGAATCAAGAGCCTTCAGGCTCGCCAGAAACGGCAATTATGAAGCAGTGGTTTGAAGACAATTGCTCCATAATTGGTCCGCTGCCTCTGAGGCTGCGGTCTGCAATCCGCCCAATCCTATATGATCCGGCTGATTGACATCACCTGTTAAGGGCCGATTGGCCGCAAAACTGCAGGGGGCGGCATTGCACAAGCAATTCTGGTGAACTGCTTGTGCAATGTTAAATATGCTGTTAAATACGCTGTCGACATTCAGCGATGTCTGTCAGACATGATGCACTACAGCGTATCATGTCGGACAGACATTGATAAATCGGCCCCTTGGCGTGTTTTGTTTTTTAATTTTAGGAAGAAGATTTATGGATATTAATATTGCATAGAAGACAGAAGTCTTGACTTTTAAAAAAGTTAATTTTTTAAACTTTGCACTGTGTAAAACGTGTTTTTTCGAATTAACTTTTTTTTTCATATTCTATATTTATAGCCGATATTAGTTCACACTGAAATGAAAGCCTTTTACATCTAATATTGCAACCACACTATAACAAACATTTTTTATATTAATATTTTGTTACAGTGCAGTCGCAATATTGACACATATAAATTGTATTACCATTGAATATTGTATAAATGTATAATTCACATTATACTTTCAATGCAGCTGGTTTTAAATTTCCGCCATTGTCAGAGAAGTATCGCCTCCCACATAGAAGTATAGTAAATCACCTCTTGGCGAGACTACATTCAAACAGAGATTTCTGCCCTTTATAACATTTTACTGTCAATCTCGATCACAAGATAGATCCCTATTTAAAGTATTGACATTATCACAATGCTTTTAAAGGGATACTAAACCCAATTTTTTTATTTCATGATTTGGATAGAGCATAAAAATTTAAGCAACTTTCTAATTTACTCCTATTATCATTTTTTCTTCATTCTCTTAGTATCTTTATTTGAAAAAGCAGGAATGAAAGCTTTGGAGCCGACCCATTTTAGGTTCAGCACCTAGGTTGCACATGCTTTTGGATAGCTAAATGTTGCCACCAATCAGCAAGCACTATCCAGGGTTCTGAACCAAAAATGGGCCGGATGGAAAGCTTTCATTCCTGCTTTTTAAAATAAAGATACCAAGAGAACGATGAAAATTTGATAAAAGGAGTAAATTAGAAAGTTGCTTAAAATTGCATGCTCTATCCGAATCATGAAAGAAAAAAATGTGGGTTTAGTATCCCTTTAACATTGGGACCTTTGTGAGGCACAAACTCTTATCGATCACATGCAAGAGTTCATAGTGTATACATATATGAGTCTTTAATTTGCTGATGATAATGTCAAATAATACTGTGGCAGGTAAATCAAAGGAAATTACATTTTTTGTCTAAAAATGTCTACTGCTCCTTTAAAATTCAGTGCTATTACATTATATTTTAAAGGGATACTAAATCCCAATTTTTTCTTTAATGATTCAGATAGAGCATGCAATTTTAAGCAACTTTCTAATTTACTCCTATGATTAATTTACTTTGTTCTCTTGCTCTCTTTATTTAAAAAGCAGGAATATAAAATTTAGGAGCTAGCTCATTTTTGGTTCAGAACCTGGGTTACACTTTCTTATTGGTTGGCTGAATGTAGTCACCAATAAGCAAGCACTGTCCAGGGTGCTGAACCTAAAACAGGACGGCTCCTAAGCATTACATTCCTGCTTTTAAAATAGCTTCATAACTTCTGTTTCCGGGGAGCCTGAAGGCTCACCGGAAACAAGGGGCCTCCAACTCCATACGGAGCTTGATAATAATGCCCCATAATGTAATCAAATTATTTAAGCAATATTTTGACATGAGAAAAACAAAAAAGTAATCAACTCTACACAAAATGCATCTCTGCTTTTTGAAGGTGATGTGAGCTTCAGCTTTTTTTAAAGTCAGGAGAAAAAATTGTACATTTACTTTAGAAATCACGCTTTTTTATTTGCGAATTGATTGCAGATCAAGGTATTGAGAAAAACTTTCTGAATGTGTGATTGAAAAGACAGGCAGATGTTTTACATAATCCGTAGCGCTCTGCCTGACAAGTGCTCTTTTAAATAAAATATGTTTCTTTGAAATCCAATTTTTGATGCCATTTAGAGAACATTAGGAATAAATTAAGAAGAAAAAAAGACAAAGGTTTTGTGTTTTTAGCTAACAGCAAAGTTAGCCTTTTAAGTCAAAATCTGTTTTCACATCTTTCTTTGGGATTCACAGCTGGGTGGTTCAATAACTCCAGAAGGAAAATAAAAAAGGTCCTTATCAGGCAGTTGCTTGGAGTGCTTTCATCTTGTTGGCACTTAGTTCAGTGAAATTGTACATATAGAAGACGGATTGGTGTTTAAACTCCCTATGGACTATACAATATTGCTCTTTCTACTCTTTTCAATGACTTCAATGTAGAAAACCTGCCACTCTATTTTTACAATGATTCCATGAAAAATGTTGTTTAAAGATAGAGCCAAGAAGACATTCTATGATTTATGTGCACACAAACAGACAAAAATCTAGGACATTTTTTCAGTGAGCCATTCCAAGCAAAATGTTTTAAATAATGTCTGATAAATGATACAATACAAAAGGAATTTACCAGTATAGTAAAGTGTTATCAAGCCATAGAAACCAAATATACATTAATGCAGTTTTGGTGTTTTGTTTCAAAAGATGTTATGATATAGTAATTGACAAAATTATTATTGGTAATCAAGTCGATAAGAATAATAAAAAGGATCTAAAAATGTTACCTTTGTAGCTCAGTTTAGTTAAGGGGACAGTTACACTGAAGTTTTTATATAAAATGCTTTGTTAATTAAAGGGACAGTCTACTCCAAAAAATGTCATTGTTTAAAAAGATAGATAATACCTTGATTTCCCATTCCCTAATTTTGCATAACCAACATTGTTGCAACATTAAAGCGACAGTCTAGTCAAAAAAACTTTCATGATTCAGAAAGTGTAATTTTAAACAACTTTCCAATGTACTTTTATCAACAGTTTTGCTTTGTTCATTTGGTATTCTTATTTAAAAGCTAAACCTAGGAGGCTCATATTTCTTAGCCCTTGAAGGCCGCCTCTTATTGAAATGCATTGTGACAGTTTTTCACCACTAGAGGGCGTTAGTTCCTGTATGACATATAGATAACATTGTGCTCACGTCCGTGGAGTTACCTAGGAGTCAGCACTGATTGGCTAAAATGCAGGTCTGTCAAAAGAACTGAAATAAGGGGGCAGGCTACAGAGGCTTAGATATAAGGTAATCATAGAGGTAAAAAGTATATTAATATAACTGGTTACGCAAAACTGGAGAATGGTTAAGAAAGGCATTATCTATCTTTTTAAACAAAAAAAATTCAGATGTAGACTGCCCCTTTAATATACTTTTTACCTTTGTGATTACCTTGTTTTCAAAGCCTTTGCAGACTGCCCCCTTATTTCAGGTGGGTCGAGGCACTCAGTAAAATATTACGTTTTAAAAAAAAACCAACAACATATTTTTTTAATAAAATAAGCGCCATTAAATCCCATATAGCCCCCTCCCTCATGTGGCTTCAAAGATGGTGCTGCCCAGTGCATCATGGGGCTTCTGGGAGTGTCCCTAGCCTGCCTCATCATAGGGGCAGGCTAGGGTCATCCAATCTGAGCTTATAATTACATTTATAATAATAAAAAATCAAATTTGTCTGATCATGTCAGTACTAGAAAATATTGACTCTGACCAGTGTGGATCTCCCTCCCTCTCCTCACTTGTGTTTTAGTGAGAGAGAGAGAGAAAGAGAGAGAGAGAGAGATCTGTGTTTAAGAGAGAGAGATTTAGCTTATATATTTGTTAAAAATTGTGAGACCCAAAGGTTTTTTTCAGAGCCATTAACCCCTAGCTTGCCAGTGATCACTATTTTTTATTCTCTGTGCATTTTTTTAGGGTTAATTTTTTTTTAGTAATTTTTTGTGAGACCCAAAGACTCTTCACAGCCATTTAGCTAGTTTTAATTATTTTTTGTAAAAAAATGTGAGACCCAAAGACCCTTTTCAGAGCAATTAACCCATAGCCAGTGATCACTATAAATCACTGGCACTAGCACAGCAGCACTTTTTTTTTTGCTTTCTGTGCATTTTTTTAGGGGTTCATTTTTTTTTTTTAGTAATTCTTTGTGAGACCCAAAGGCTTTTTTCAGAGCCAGTTAGCTAGTTTTAGTTATTTCAGGGTTATTATAGACTTCTCTTTTAGACAATTAGTGCAGACTCATGAATAACTCCATGGGAGAGAGTACATTATCTATGTGTCACTCATGATCTAGCCCTGTCTGGCTATGAAAAGCTATATAAAATGCAAATACGGCAGCCTGCAGGGACTTAGAAAAGGGAAGAAATGTAGATTTTTAAAGGTTATATTAATGTAACAATGTTGGCTGTGCAAAGCTGAGTAATGGGTAGTAAAGGTGTTTTCTATCTTTTTAAACAATACAAATTTTGGTGTAGACTGTCCATTTAACCCTTTAATGACCAGAGCACTTTTCCATTTTCTGACCATTTGGGACCAAGGCTATTTTTAAATTTTTGCTGTGTTTGTGTTTAGCTGTAATTTTCCTCTTACACATTTAATGTACCCACACATATTATATATCGTTTTTCTCGCCATTAAATGGACTTTCTAAAGATACCATTATTTTCATCATATCTTATAATTTACTATAAAATTTTTTATAAAATATGAGGAAAAAATGGAAAAAAACACACTTTTTCTAACTTTGACCCCCAAAATCTGTTACGTATCTACTACCACCAAAAAACACCCATGCTAAAAAGTTTCTAAATTTTGTCCTGAGTTTAGAAATACCCAATGTTTACATGTTCTTTGCTTTTTTTGTAAGTTATAGGGCCATAAATACAAGTAGCACTTTGCTATTTCCAAACCATTCTTTTTTCAAAACTAGCGCTAGTTACATTAGAACACTAATATCTTTAGGAATCTCTGAATATCCATTAACATGTAAATATTTTTTTTTAGAAGACATCCCAAAGTATTGATCTAGGCCCATTTTGGTATATTTCATGCCACCATTTCACCGTCAAATGCGATCAAATACAAAAAATCGTTCACTTTTTCACAAATTTTTTCACAAACTTTTGGTTTCTCACTGAAATTATTTACAAACAGCTTGTGCAATTATGGAATAAATGGTTGTAAATTCTTCTCTGGGATCCCCTTTGTTCAGAAATAGCAGACATATATGGCTTTGGCGTTGCTTTTTGGTAATTAGAAGGCCGCTAAATGCCACTGCGCACCACACGTGTATTATGCCCAGCAGTGAAGGGGTTAATTAGGGAGCATGTAGGGAGCTTTTTGGGATAATTGTAGCTTTAGTGTAGTGTAGTAGACAACCCAAAGTATTGATCTAGGCCCATTTTGGTATATTTCATGCCAGCATTTCACCGTAAATGCGATTAAATAAAAATAAAAAACGTTAAATCATTTACAAACAGCTTGTGCAATTATGGCACCAATGGTTGTAAATGCTTCTCTGGGATCCCCTTTGTTCAGAAATAGCAGATATATATGGCTTTGGCGTTGCTTTTTGTTAATTAGAAGGCCACTAAATGCCGATGCACATCACACGTGTATTATGGCTAGCAGTGAAGGGGTTAATTATGTAGCTTGTAGGGAGCTTGCAGGGTTAATTTTAGCTTTAGTGTAGAGCTCAGCCTCCCACCTGAAACATCAGATCCCCTGATCCCTCCCAAACAGCTCCCTTTCCTCCCCCACCCCACAATTGTCCCCGCCATCTTAAGTACTGGCAGAAACTCTGCCAGTACTAAAATAAAAGGTATATTTTTTTTTTTATAGCATATTTACATATGCTGCTTTGTAGTATTCCCCTTAGCCCCCAACCTCACTGATCCCACACCAAACAGCTCTCTAAACCTCCCCCTCTGCCTTAGCGGGCGCCATCTTGGGTACTGGCAGCTGTCTGCCAGTACCCAGTTTAGTAAAAAAAGGAATCTTTTTTTTAAAAAAAATCCCCTTTTCTGCAGTGTAGCTTTCCCCCCCCCACCACCAACCTCTCACCAGTTGCAGATCACTTAGAAACTTTATATAACATATTTAATGTTATTGTTTATTATAGCTTTTTTGTGATTTTTTTTCTGTAGTGTAGCGGTTCCCTCCCGCTCCCGCCCCGTGCACGCGCCCGCCCGCCGCCCCCCGTGCATGCGCGCGCTCCCATGCGCGCCCCCGTCGGTCCCGCCCCCGATCCCGCCCCCCTGCACATTACACGGCGCATCGATGGCCGCCCACCCGCCTCCCAAGTCCGCTCCCACCCACCAACGATACCGGCCATCGATGTCCGGTGCAGACAGGGCCACAGAGTGGCTCTCTCTGCATCGGATGGCCATTTAAGGTTATTGCAGGATGCCTCCATATCGAGGCATCACTGCAATAACCGGAAAGCAGCTGGAAGCGAGCAGGATCGCTTCCAGCTGCTTTCCACACCGAGGACGTGCAGGGTACGTCCTCAGGCGTTAACTGCCTTTTTTTTGAGGACGTACCCTGCACGTCCTCGGTCGTTAAGGGGTTAAAGGGACAATCAAGTCAAAATTAAACGTTCATGATTTAGATAGGGAATGCAATTTTAAACTACTTTCTAATTTACTTTTATCATCAAATTTGCTTTGTTCTGTAGTATTATTTGTTGAAATATAAACCACGGTAGGTTCAAATGAAATTTCTAAGCCCTTAAAGGGACAGTATACACAATTTTTCATATAACTGCTTGTAATAGAAACTATTATAAAGAATAATATGCACAGACACTGATATAAAAATTAATTATAAAACCGTTCAAAAATTTACTTAGAAGCTTCCAGTTTTGCTCTGTTTAAAAGGATATTGGAGCACCCAATGCAAGTGGGAAATAGCAGACGCCCCCCTTCTTTTGCATATGAAAATACCTTTTACACAAACAGAAGCAAGCTGGAGTAGGTATACGTCAGTATTCTCCCAAAACTTTGGGGCTTGGTTAGGAGTCTGAAAATCAGAGCAATGTTTTTTTAAAAATAAGCAAAACTATCCATTTAAAACAAACAAACAAACAACTACATGGGCTATATAAATGGATTATCTACAAAACATGTATGCATAAAAAAAAATCTAATGTATAATATCTCTTTAAAGGCCGCCTCTCTTCTCAGTGAATTTTGACAGTTTTTAAAGCTAGACAGTGCTAGTTCATGTGTGCCATATAGATAGCAACAGTTTCTGTCTGTTTCTAAGTCACTAAAGACAGCCCCTTGATCACATGTTTTGTATTAGCTTTTCACAACAGGGGAGTGCTAGTTCATGTGAGTCATATAGATAACATTGAGCTCATGCCTGTGGATTCTAAGAACACAGCACTAATTGGCTTAAATGCAATTCAATAGATAAAGTCATGTGATCAGGGAACTGTCTGAAGATGCTTAGATACAAGGTAATCACAGAGGTAAAAAGAATATTAATATTGCAAGGTTATGCAAAACTGGGGAATGGGTTATATAGGGATTATCTAGCTTCTTAAACAATATATTTTTTTGCGTTGGCTGTCCCTTTAATATAACCGTGTTGGTTATGCAAAACTGAGCAATGGGAATAAAGCGATTATCTATCTTTTTAACCCCTTAACGACCGAGGATGTGGCAGACACGTCCTACAAAAAGCGGCCGTTAAGGACCAAGGACTTGCCTGACATGTCCAAGGGTAATCTGAGCACTGGACTAGATGTTGAGGCATCCTGCAATACTGTTCCTGACTGCCGGGCTCCGTTTTCATCGCTC
Source organism: Bombina bombina (assembly GCF_027579735.1). Classification (NCBI taxonomy): domain Eukaryota; kingdom Metazoa; phylum Chordata; class Amphibia; order Anura; family Bombinatoridae; genus Bombina; species Bombina bombina. The sequence continues at coordinate 392,595,825 of NC_069503.1, read as the reverse complement.
CCACAGAGCGATCACTTCCAGTTTTGCTCCACGTGGAGCGCAGCATTCAGGGAGAGCATTGGAAGCTATTGGGCAGGCTTCTGATGCTCTGACAGTGTGCTGAGTGCCTCAGTGGGTTGGGGCACTCAGTAAAATATTATGTTTAAAAAAACAAAACATATTTTTTTAAATAAAATAAGCCCCATTAATCCCCATATAGCACCCTCCCCCATGTGGTTTCAAAGATGGCACTACCCAGTGCATCATGGGGCTTCTGGGGGTGTCCCTAGCCTGCCTCATCATAGGGGCAGGCTAGGGTCATCGAATCTGAGCTTGCCCCTATAATTACATTTATAATAATAAAAAAATCCAATTTGTTTGATCATGTCAATATTAGTAAATATTGACTCTGACCAGTGTGGATCTCCCTCCCTCTGTGCACAGCTTCAGAGACTGACAGTGGATAGAGGGAGACGCTGGTAGTGAAAAAACAATTCTCTCCGTATTTATCTCCAATTCCCAAGAGGTCATCATACAAGGTATGCACCGTTACCCTATTATTGGTTCGGAATTGTGACTCCTGTTTAACACACCTTGCTTGAGATTTTAAAGAGGCATTTGATTTCTACACTCAAAAATTTGGGACTACCGCATTGTTCACTAAATCAACCCTCCCCTTTTCTATTTTGATTAATGTGGATGTCACAGGATTTAGCCCCCAGCAATTCATGGAGGTGTTTCTGGGCGATGATGTATTGGGGAACATTGTTGCCCAAACTAATTTATATGCCAATCAGTTGCATGCTGCAAAGCCTGACATTTTTTTGACAAAGTAGCAATGGGCCCCCATCAATGTGCCAGAATTTATAAAATTCTGGGCATTGACTATGCTGATGGGCATCATAAAGAAACCCTCCATGCGCTTCTACTGGAGCAGTAGCCCCATTTGCTCTACCCCCATTTTCTCCCAGTGTATGTTGAGGAAGAGGTATGAAATAATTCTACATTTCATGCACTTAAGCGACAACAGCCTGTTTCCCCCTAGGGAGCATCCCCAGTTTGACAGGCTGTATAAAATCTGCCCCCTGATTACCCACTTTTCTGCCAGGTTTGCAGAGGCTTATACACCTGGAAGGAATATATGCATGGCTGAATCCCTGATGAAGTATAAGGGAAGGCTGGGATTCAAGCAGTATATTCCTTCCAAGCGCTCCAGTTATGGAGTAAAGGTGTATAAACTCTGTGAGAGCGAGTCTGGATATACTCAGGCCTTTCGGGCATACGAGAGAAAGGATATCCACCTTGACCCTCCAGGTTGCCCAGAACATATGGGAACCAATGGCAAGATTGTCTGGGACCTGATATTACCCCTGATGAACAAAGGGTACCACTTGTATTTAGATAATTTCTATACAAGTGTCCTTTTGTTCAAGCTACTGTATTGTTTTGATACAGTAGCTTGCGGAACAATTAGAAAGAACTGCGCAGATTTCCCAGGACAACTTGCACGCACCCGGTTACAAAGGTGGGAGACCTCAGATCTATGCCAAGAGGAGCTGATGGCAGTTAAGTACAGAGAGAAGAAGGATGTGTACCTTCTTACCACTATCCACAATGAGAGGACTGTGGTGGTCTCTGTACATGGCAGAGCTGAGAGCACAAGGAAGTCAGTCTGCATCAAGGCTTATAACCGGCATATGGGTGGGTTTGACCTGGCAGATCAGCTGCTGTAAGGGCCTGATAAAAAAATGTTGCAATTTACTTAATGCAGATTGCAACCCACAACGCTTATTTGTTGTTCAAAAAAGCAAACACCTGAATGAAACAGACTTTTTTACAGTTTCAGTTCCAGATCATTTCGGAGATTTTGTACCAAGATGCACCTGTTCCCTGGGCGGTGATGGAAGAGAGCAGAGCTGGGGCTACCCATTTTATTTTCAAAATCCCCCCTACTGCAGCAAAGCAGAATTCTCAAAAAAAGTCTGTACCAAGAGGGGGCAGAGAAAGGACACCACAGTTTACTGGCCTGATTGCCCTGGACAGCCTGGACTCTGCATTGGGGACTGCTTCAAACCGTATTACACAATGGTCCAGTTTTTTTTTTACATTTGCTTTGTGTTTTTTTGGGGTGGATCTTTTGGTTACGTTTACTGTTACTGAGTTTTTTGTTGTTGTTTTTTTTTTACTTTTACTGTGCCAGATTTTTACATTTCACTGTTCTATTTTTTATAAGTTCTAAAATTGGTGCTGTATTTTACCAAAACCCCTGTCAAACCTATGCATGGGGGCATTGGTGTACACAGGGAGTCTTGCAGAAAACAACCTTGAGTGTTTTCTTGCAATAACTTACAACAGGCTCTCATAAATCATAGTCAAAAAGCAATGTGTGTGGAAAAATAAAAAATGAAAAATTACCACCATACACTTTCTCCATTTTTTTGCCTAAAAAAGTTGCATCAAAGGCATCAATGCACTCCATATATAATGCATTGTGTTGTCAAAGTTTCAAATATATACACTTTCATGGCAATAAATAAAACTGGGTTATGCGATAGGGCACAGACTAAATATAAGCCAATCAAAATAAATACTCTCACTTTCAACTCAAATTACAAGTCATACAATTGTAACTGAACCTTCCCAGAATCCTGGCAAACCTATGCATGGGGGCATGGGTGTACTCAGGAGGTCTTGCATAAAACAACCTGGAGTTGCAATAACTTACAACAAGCTCTCCTAAATCATAGTTAAAAACCAATGTGTGTGCAAAAATTAAAATTGAAAAATTACCACCATACACTTTCTCCAATTTTTTTAGCCTAAAACGGTGGCATCAAAGGCACCAAAGCACTCCACTTACAATGCCTTGGGGTGTTAAAGTTTCAAATACATACACTTTCATGGCAATAAATAAAACTGGGGTTTGCGATAGGCCCCAAACTAAAGATAGGCCTATCTGAAGAAATACTCTCACTTTCAACTCAAATTACAAGTCATACAATTGTAACTAAACCTTCCCAAAATCCTGGCAAACCTGTGCATGGGGGCATGGGTGTACTCAGGGGTTCTTGCAGAAAACAACCTGGAGTGTTTTCTTGCAATAACTTACAACAAGCTCTCCTAAATCATAGTCAAAAAGCAATGGGTGTGTAAAAGGAAACTTGAAAAATTACCACCATATACTTTCTCCATTTTTATTTTTGGCTAAAACAGTTACATCAAAGGCATCAAAACACTCTATATACAATACATTGGGGTGTCAACTTTTCAAATATATGTGCGTTCATGGCAAGCAATTAAATTGGGGTATGTAAAAAGGCCACCAAAAAGAAGATATGTTGAATGTGAAAAAAACCTTACAAACACATGTCAGAAGTTTGGCATTGCACCCCCCAAACAAGCCAACAAACCTATGCATATGAGATATCACTGTACTCAGGAGATGTTGCTGAACACATATTGGGGTTATCTTTGGCAGTAACACATAACAGGAACTTAGAATCCATGCCTAAAATACGTGTGTGAAAAAATAACACAAAAAAATTACAACCAAAAAGTTTGACAAAGACTGGTGGTTTAATTAGTGTATGGAAAGTGTTAAAATACCAGCATTTCAAATACCCTAGGGTGTCTACTTTTCAAAAATATATGGTTTGATGGGGGTAAATTGCAGTGGCCGGCTTCAAAAATGTCCCAAATAGGACATGGGTGCATGATGACAGATGTGAAAATTCCAAGTTGGAAAACTGGAATGCGCCCCCTAAAAATAAGGCCTTTTAGCCCCCAGAGAACTCGACACACCTATACATGGGTGGTATCACTGTACTCAGGAGGTATTGCTGAACACATATTGGGGTGTTATTTGGCAGTAACCCATAAAGTTATCAGTACATGTATTCTTAAATTGCTATTTGTGTCTTTCAAACTTCGGCATATATTGGTGGTAAAATGGTTGAATGAAAAAAGTCAAAATACCTTAGGTTGTCTTCTTTTAAAAAAATATATACATGTGAAGGTTTTTATAGGGATTCCTGATATCAGTGTTACAATGTAGCTAATTTTGGGAAAAAATGGTTTGGAAATAGCAAAGTGCTACTTGTACTTATTGTCCTATAACTTGCAAAAAAGCAAAGAACATGTAAAAATTTAGAAACTATTTAGCATGGGTGTTTTTTGGTGGTTGTAGATGTGTAACAGATTTTGGGTGTCAAATTTAGAAAAAAAAAAGTTTTTTTCAATTTTTTTATCATGTTTTATAATTTTTTTATAGTAAATTATAAGATATGATGAAAATAATGATATCTTTAGAAAGCCCATTTAATGGCGATAAAAACGGTATATAATATGTGTGGGTACAGTAAATGAGTAAGAGGAAAATTACAGCTAAACACAAACACAGCAGAAATGTAAAACTAGCCCTGGTCCTTAATGATAAGAAAATTTAAAAATGGTCCAGTCACTAAGGGGTTAAACAAAAAAATCTAGAGTAGACTGTCCCTTTAACTAAGCTTAGTTAATTTATTTAGCTAATTGCCTTTAACAGATAACAACTGTAAAACAATGCACAATTACTGTAGCTAACCTTGTTATCTAGAAAATCAGGTTTAGATTGGCTCCTCCAAATATGGCTAGTGGTAGGTGGAGTTTGACTACTGATAAACAATTGCAGCAAACACAGGCCTAGATTTGGAGTTTGGCGGTAGCCGTGAAAACCAGCGTTAGAGGCTCCTAACGCTGGTTTTAGGCTACCGCCGGTATTTGGAGTCATTCAAAAAAGGGTCTAACGCTCACTTTTCAGCCGCGTCTTTTCCATACCGCAGATCCCCTTACGTCAATTGCGTATCCTATCTATTCAATGGGATCTTTCTAACTCCGGTATTTAGAGTCGTGGCTGAAGTGAGCGTTAGAAATCTAACGACAAAACTCCAGCCGCAGAAAAAAGTCAGGAGTTAAGAGCTTTCTGGGCTAACGCCGGTTCATAAAGCTCTTAACTACTGTGCCCTAAAGTACACTAACACCCATAAACTACCTATGTACCCCTAAACCGAGGTCCCCCCACATCACCGACACTCAATTAATTTTTTTTAACCCCTAATCTGCCGACCGCCACCTACGTTATCCTTATGTACCCCTAATCTGCTGCCCCTAACACCGCCGACCCCTATATTATATTTATTAACCCCTAATCTGCCCCCCACAACGTCGCCGCCAGCTACCTACACTTATTAACCCCTAATCTGCCGCCCGCACGCCGCCGCCAGCTACATTATAGCTATGTACCCCTAATCTGCTGCCCTAACATCGCCGACCCCTATATTATATTTATTAACCCCTAACCTGCCCCCCACAACGTCACCGCCACCTACCTACAATAATTAACCCCTAATCTGCCGACCGCAAAGAGCCGCCACCTACAATATAGCTATGTACCCCTAATCTGCTGCCCCTAACACCGCCGACCCCTATATTATATTTATTAACCCCTAATCTGCCCTCCCTAACATCGCCGACACCTAACTTCAATTATTAACCCCTAATCTGCCGACCGAATCTCACCGCTATTCTAATAAATGTATTAACCCCTAAAGCTAAGTCTAACCCTAACACTAACACCCCCTAAGTTAAATATAATTTAAATCTAACGGAATTAATTAACTCTTATTAAATAAATTATTCCTATTTAAAGCTAAATACTTACCTGTAAAATAAATCCGAATATAGCTACAATATAAATTATAATTATATTATAGCTATTTTAGGATTAATATTTATTTTACAGTAACTTTGTATTTATTTTAACCAGGTACAATAGCTATTAAATAGTTAAGAACTATTTAATAGCTAAAATAGTTAAAATAATTACAAAATTACCTGTTAAATAAATCCTAACCTAAGTTACAATTAAACCTAACACTACACTATCAATAAATTAATTAAATACAATACCTACAATTACCTACAATTAAACCTAACACTACACTATCAATAAATTAATTAAATACAATACCTACTAATAACTACAATGAAATAAACTAACTAAAGTACAAAAAATAAAAAAGAACTAAGTTACAAAAAATAAAAAAATATTTACAAACATAAGAAAAATATTACAACAATTTTAAACTAATTACACCTACTCTAAGCCCCCTAATAAAATAACAAAGCCCCCCAAAATAAAAAATGCCCTACCCTATTCTAAATTACAAAAGTTCAAAGCTCTTTTACCTTACCAGTCCTGAACAGGGCCCTTTGCGGGGCATGCCCCAAAGAATTCAGCTCTTTTGAATGTAAAAAAAAACATACACTACCCCCCCCCAACATTACAACCCACCACTCACATACCCCTAATCTAATCCAAACCCCCCTTAAATAAACCTAACACTAAGCCCCTGAAGATCTTCCTACCTTATCTTCACCTCACCGGGTATCACCGATCAGTCCTGGCTCCAAAATCTTCATCTAAGCCCAAGCGGGGGCTAGACATCCATCATCCGACGGCTGAAGAAGTCCAGAAGAGGCTCCAAAGTCTTCATCCTATCCGGGAAGAAGAGTAGATCCGGACCAGCAACCATCATCTTCCAAGCGGCATCTTCTATCTTCATCCGATGAGGACCGGCTCCATCTTGAAGACCTCCACCGCGGACCCATCTTATTCCGACGATGACTTCCCGACGAATGACGGTTCCTTTAAGGGACGTCATCCAAGACGGCGTCCCTCGAATTCCGATTGGCTGATAGGATTCTATCAGCCAATCGGAATTAAGGTAGGAATAGAACTTGATTCCATCAGCCAATCAGAATATTCCTACCTTAATTCCGATTGGCTGATAGAATCCTATCAGCCAATCGGAATTTGAGGGACCCCATCTTGGATGACGTCATTTAAAAGAACCGTCATTCGGCAAGTAGGCGTCGGGAGAAGAGGATGTTCCGCGTCCATTGGAAGATGATGGCTCCCGAAGAAAGAAGATTGAAGATGCCGTTGATAGAAGACTTCATCCGGATCATGGACCTCTTCAGCTCCCGCTTGGATGAAGACTTCAGCCGGATCATGGACCTCTTCAGCTCCCGCTTGGATGATGACTTCAGCCGGATCATGGACCTCTTCAGCCCCCCTGCTTGGGCTTGGATCAGGAGATCGGAGGAGCTCTTCTGGATCGATCGGTGAACCTGGTATGGTTAAGATAAGGTAGGAAGATCTTCAGGGGCTTAGTGTTAGGTTTATTTAAGGGGGGTTTGGGTTAGATTAGGGGCATGTGGGTGGTGGGTTGTAATGTTGGGGGGGGGTATTGTATGTTTTTTTTTACAGGCAAAAGAGCTGAACTTCTTGGGGCATGCCCCGCAAAGGGCCCTGTTCAGGGCTGGTAAGGTAAAAGAGCTTTGAACTTTAGTAATTTAGAATAGGGTAGGGCATTTTTTTTATTTTGGGGGGCTTTGTTATTTTATTAGGGGCTTAGAGTAGGTGTAATTCGTTTAAAATTGTTGTAATATTTTTCTAATGTTTGTAAATATTTTTTTATTTTTTGTAACTTAGTTCTTTTTTATTTTTTGTTCTTTAGTTAGTTTATTTCATTGTATTTATTTGTAGGAATTGTATTTAATTTATTTATTGATAGTGTAGTGTTAGGTTTAATTGTAACTTAGGTTAGGATTTATTTTACAGGTAAATTTGTAATTATTTTAACTATTTTAGCTATTAAATAGTTCTTAACTATTTAATAGCTATTGTACCTGGTTAAAATAAATACAAAGTTACCTGTAAAATAAATATTAATCCTAAAATAGCTATAATATCATTATAATTTATATTGTAGCTATATTAGGATTTATTTTAAAGGTAAGTATTTAGCTTTAAATAGGAATAATTTATTTAAGAAGAGTTAATTAATTTCGTTAGATTAAAATTATATTTAATTTAGGGGGGTGTTAGTGTTAGGGTTAGACTTAGTTTAGGGGTTAATACATTTATTAGAATAGCGGTGAGCTCCAGTCGGCAGATTAGGGGTTAATAATTGAAGTTAGGTGTCGGCGATGTTAGGGAGGGCAGATTAGGGGTTAATACTATTTATTATAGGGTTAGTGAGGCGGATTAGGGGTTAATAACTTTATAATAATAGCGGTGCGGTCCGCTCGGCAGATTAGGGGTTAATAAGTGTAGGCAGGTGGAGGCGACGTTGTGGGGGGCAGATTAGGGGTTAATAAATATAATATAGGGGTCGGCGGTGTTAGGGGCAGCAGATTAGGGGTACATAGGGATAATGTAAGTAGCGGTGGTTTATGGAGCGGCAGATTAGGGGTTAAAAATAATATACAGGGGTCAGCGATAGCGGGGGCGGCAGAATAGGGGTTAATAAGTGTAAGGTTAGGGGTGTTTAGACTCGGGGTACATGTTAGAGTGTTAGGTGCAGACGTAGGAAGTGTTTCCCCATAGGAAACAATGGGGCTGCGTTAGGAGCTGAACGCGGCTTTTTTGCAGGTGTTAGTTTTTTTTTCAGCTCAAACAGCACCATTGTTTCCTATGGGGGAATCGGGCACGAGCACGTTTTTGAGGCTGGCCGCGTCCGTAAGCAACTCTGGTATCAAGAGTTGAAGTTGCGTTAAATATGCTCTACGCTCCTTTTTTGGAGCCTAACGCAGCCATTCTGTGGACTTTCAATACCAGAGTTATTTTGAAGGTGCGGCCAGAAAAAAGCCAGCGTTAGATACGCGGGTCGTTACCGACAAAACTCTACATCTAGCCGACAATGTTAATTTGTTTTATAAAATATTTGGACCTGGCTTATTTGTTATTCTATAGCAACAGAATAGAAATGGAATTAAAATGGGCCAGATTATAAGTAAGCTTTTTTGGATCTTGTATTATGAGTTGAAAGTAAACTGTTCTTGCTTGCGTGCTAAAAAGACGAACACAAAAAGCAGAACATACAATATTGCGTGCACATTCATGTATTCCCCCATAGAAGTTAATGGAGAAAAAAAAGTGGAAAAAAACCCTACCCACTCTCGCACAATCCCGATCGCATATTCTCGTGTGTGCTAGCCCGTCATGAAAATATTAATATTTCACATTCCAATATTCTTCACATACAAGAATATGTTCTATTTATTCATAAATACATATTTCTACATATATCTGATGGTATTTTGGTACTATATATATATATATATATATATACAGGGAGTGCAGAATTATTAGGCAAATGAGTATTTTGACCACATCATCCTCTTTATGCATGTTGTCTTACTCCAAGCTGTATAGGCTCAAAAGCCTACTACCAATTAAGCATTTTAGGTGATGTGCATCTCTGTAATGAGAAGGGGTGTGGTCTAATGACATCAACACCCTATATCAGGTGTGCATAATTATTAGGCAACTTCCTTTCCTTTGGCAAAATGGGTCAAAAGAAGGACTTGACAGGCTCAGAAAAGTCAAAAATAGTGAGATATCTTGCAGAGGGATGCAGCACTCTTAAAATTGCAAAGCTTCTGAAGCGTGATCATCGAACAATCAAGCGTTTCATTCAAAATAGTCAACAGGGTCGCAAGAAGCGTGTGGAAAAACCAAGGCGCAAAATAACTGCCCATGAACTGAGAAAAGTCAAGCGTGCAGCTGCCAAGATGCCACTTGCCACCAGTTTGGCCATATTTCAGAGCTGCAACATCACTGGAGTGCCCAAAAGCACAAGGTGTGCAATACTCAGAGACATGGCCAAGGTAAGAAAGGCTGAAAGACGACCACCACTGAACAAGACACACAAGCTGAAACGTCAAGACTGGGCCAAGAAATATCTCAAGACTGATTTTTCTAAGATTTTATGGACTGATGAAATGAGAGTGAGTCTTGATGGGCCAGATGGATGGGCCCGTGGCTGGATTGGTAAAGGGCAGAGAGCTCCAGTCCGACTCAGACGCCAGCAAGGTGGAGGTGGAGTACTGGTTTGGGCTGGTATTATCAAAGATGAGCTTGTGGGGCCTTTTCGGGTTGAGGATGGAGTCAAGCTCAACTCCCAGTCCTACTGCCAGTTTCTGGAAGACACCTTCTTCAAGCAGTGGTACAGGAAGAAGTCTGCATCCTTCAAGAAAAACATGATTTTGAGTGTCCTTGCAAAGAAAGGTGGCTATATTGGTCACTGATTTGTTTTTGTTTTGTTTTTGAATGTCAGAAATGTATATTTGTGAATGTTGAGATGTTATATTGGTTTCACTGGTAAAAAATAAATAAAAAGTTGCCTAATAATTATGCACAGTAATAGTCACCTGTACACACAGATATCCCCCTAAAATAGCTATAACTAAAAACAAACTAAAAACTACTTCCAAAACTATTCAGCTTTGATATTAATGAGTTTTTAGGGTTCATTGAGAACATGGTTGTTGTTCAATAATAAAATTAATCCTCAAAAATACAACTTGCCTAATAATGATGCACTCCCTGTATATATGTGTGTATATATATATATATATATATATATATATATATATATATATATATATATATATATATATATATATATATATACAGGGAGAACAGAATTATTAGGCAAGTTGTATTTTTGAGGATTAATTTATTTTTGAGGATTAATTTTATTATTGAACAACAACCATGTTCTCAATGAACCCAAAAAACTCATCAATATCAAAGCTGAATATTTTTGGAAGTAGTTTTTAGTTTGTTTTTAGTTTTAGCTATTTTAGGGGGATATCTGTGTGTGCAGGTGACTATTACTGTGCATAATTATTAGGCAACTTAACAAAAAACAAATATATACCCATTTCAATTATTTATTTTTACCAGTGAAACCAATATAACATCTCAACATTCACAAATATACATAACAAAAAAGAACTCAGCACACCTCAATTTAACAAAAAATTTTTAAATGCATTTTATTATAAAGTATCTAAATACAATTCTATAGTATGAATCCACAACTTTCAGTCCATCCACACATGCAAAACTTTCATTCATAAAACAATCAGATTCAACACAGGCGTCCCTGGAAGAATCAACAAAGGCTCTCAAAAAACCGCTATTATATCTTAGAAAGTTCATTTAGATGAAAAAATGGACAGTCCCTTAGACATGCAGAACTTTCACAGTTATATTTAAATGTATAATCTTTGATGCAATTTATCAGATACAGTTGCTGTGAAATTTTTTTCTTTTGATTACAAACATATCCTCTTAGGCATGAGATTTGAATAACATTTTGAAAGATGTAATCATTCCCTTGTTCAGCATACACCTTTTCATGATAGGTATAAGCACATCTATAGGTTAGTGCAAAACAAGACAAAAGCCGTTAGTTCATCCAGCATATGTATTAAAGTCAATCTTGTGTTAACACTCAGTATACTCCAAGGCTCTTTCCAAGTTCCCCTCTTTAAACCACACTTGCGGTCAGGTAATATTCAGCCCGGGTATCAGTGCATAACTATTCTAACAGTTCATGTTGTAACATATGCATAAAGTTTCTGTCACTTCCCAGCATTAGAATGTTAGTGAATTAGAGCGTCTCTAATGTGGTAGAAGCCGTGAGTTAAATCAGCATGTGTATCACCAATCATCTGTATTGCGTCTGAATTAGTATAGAAGCTGGCCAGTTAGAACATGCATGTTAATTAGCTTTATAATACTTGCGATTTCATGTCCTTTCGAACAAATGGAGATACCCCTGACTTTTTATCCACTCGTGCGGACGGGAGAACAAACACCACTTGATTCGGTCTTGTATCCTTATAGAACAACGGCTCTTTTCTGTAATCTTTTTGCATCAAAGTCCTTGTATCAACAAGCGGTTTAGTGAGCTGCCTTACACTCCGACGCGCGTTTCGGGACTCCGCCCTTTTTCAAGGAGTATACGTCATCATGGAAACGGCCTCTTTTAGAAAGGCCCAAGCGTGATTCTATTGGTGCATTCACACACACCTATCTAATGCGTCACCCATTCAACTATCATGTGAAACATAAACAATATAACTTAAGACTATATTAAAACTAACTAAATGTGATAATCTCACTTCGAGAGATTAATATTTATTGATGCAGCAACGATGCAACAAAATGACAAGGTCACAACAAACAAAACGAACATATGTAAATGAAAGTTCGTTCGTAGCCTACATGTTTTTTGTTACTTAAACATGTATAGACCCGCTTATACGAATCAGGTCTCTTTATAAGGGATTAAATTCTCACTCAACTAGATGGATATTATGTTAGATTCAATCTACCTGTATTGTTGCGAACCTAATAAAAGGCTCTATATCACAATTACTGTTTGCTGACTGAATTTATAAAACAAAAAGAGGGGGACACAATAAATATCTACATGGGGATTACTTTATCCAGATTATCTAAATATTTATTATTGTATTCTAAGATCCCATTGGATATTTAGTCACAATGGGAAAATCTTATTCATACAAAATGCCCCCAAGAGATGTCTCTATTAAGGCCCCTAGGTGACAATGTGTCCAATTTTCTTATCCATTTGGCTTCTTTCTTAAATAGTGCTTTTTGTCTATCCCCTCCTCTCCTAAAAGGAGGGACATCGTCTACTATTTGAAACCGCAATTGGCTTTTATTATGGGATGCCATTGTGAAATGATGAGATACTCTCCCACATAGGCAAATCCACACGGACACTTAATGACATATATCACATAGCTTGAGTTGCATGTGTATGTGTTCTTAATTTCTATCTTACGTCCAGTGTGTGGATGTGTCACAATATCACCTTTTATCATGGAATTGCATTGTGCACAGTTATAACAAGGGAAACAACCTTTCTTTTGTAAAGATGGAGCTGGACTTCTAGTCCCTAGATCAGCTCTAACGAGTACATCTTTCAGGTTTTTGTTTCTCTTGTATGATAAAAGGGGTGGATCTTTGAAAATTTCTGCCAATTGTGGTTCCTCTTTTAGAAGGTACCAATGTTTATTAATACAGGTTTTAAGTTTTCTACTATGAAACCCATATTGTGTTACCAGGGGTACAGAGAATTGTTTCTTTTCCTTGAATTTAGGTTTAGCTCACTAAACCGCTTGTTGATACAAGGACTTTGATGCAAAAAGATTACAGAAAAGAGCCGTTGTTCTATAAGGATACAAGACCGAATCAAGTGGTGTTTGTTCTCCCGTCCGCACGAGTGGATAAAAAGTCGGGGGTATCTCCATTTGTTCGAAAGGACATGAAATCGCAAGTATTATAAAGCTAATTAACATGCATGTTCTAACTGGCCAGCTTCTATACTAATTCAGACGCAATACAGATGATTGGTGATACACATGCTGATTTAACTCACGGCTTCTACCACATTAGAGACGCTCTAATTCACTAACATTCTAATGCTGGGAAGTGACAGAAACTTTATGCATATGTTACAACATGAACTGTTAGAATAGTTATGCACTGATACCCGGGCTGAATATTACCCGACCGCAAGTGTGGTTTAAAGAGGGGAACTTGGAAAGAGCCTTGGAGTATACTGAGTGTTAACACAAGATTGACTTTAATACATATGCTGGATGAACTAACGGCTTTTGTCTTGTTTTGCACTAACCTATAGATGTGCTTATACCTATCATGAAAAGGTGTATGCTGAACAAGGGAATGATTACATCTTTCAAAATGTTATTCAAATCTCATGCCTAAGAGGATATGTTTGTAATCAAAAGAAAATTTTTTCACAGCAACTGTATCTGATAAATTGAATCAAAGATTATACATTTAAATATAACTGTGAAAGTTCTGCATGTCTAAGGGACTGTCCATTTTTTCATCTAAATGAACTTTCTAAGATATAATAGCGTTTTTTTGAGAGCCTTTGTTGATTCTTCCAGGGACGCCTGTGTTGAATCTGATTGTTTTATGAATGAAAGTTTTGCATGTGTGGATGGACTGAAAGTTGTGGATTCATACTATAGAATTGTATTTAGATACTTTATAATAAAATGCATTTAAAAATTTTTTGTTAAATTGAGGCGTGCTGAGTTCTTTTTTGTTATTTGTATATGGTAGAATTGGAGGTTTTACTAGACTCTTGCACCCTAAATATCTAAATTATTCTTCATTAGAATTTTTTGACCGTGGATAGAATGCTTTAGTGGTGCTGTGATTAACCTAATATTTTTATTCACAAATATACATTTCTGACATTCAAAAACAAAACAAAAACAAATCAGTGACCAATATAGCCACCTTTGCAAGGACACTCAAAAGCCTGCCATCCATGGATTCTGTCAGTGTTTTGATCTGTTCACCATCAACATTGCGTGCAGCAGCAACCACAGCCTCCCAGACACTGTTCAGAGAGGTGTACTGTTTTCCCTCCTTGTAAATCTCACATTTTATGATGGACCACAGGTTCTCAATGGGGTTCAGATCAGGTGAACAAGGAGGCCATGTCATTAGATTTTCTTCTTTTATACCCTTTCTTGCCAGCCACGCTGTGGAGTACTTGGACGCGTGTGATGGAGCATTGTCCTGCATGAAAATCATGTTTTTCTTGAAGGATGCAGACTTCTTCCTGTACCACTGCTTGAAGAAGGTGTCTTCCAGAAACTGGCAGTAGGACTGGGAGTTGAGCTTGACTCCATCCTCAACCCGAAAAGGACCCACAAGCTCATCTTTGATGATACCAGCCCAAACCAGTACTCCACCTCCACCTTGCTGGCTCTGAGTTGGCCAAAGGAAAGGAAGTTGCCTAATAATTATGCACATCTGATATAGGGTGTTGATGTCATTAGACCACACCCCTTCTCATTACAGAGATGCACATCACCTAATATGCTTAATTGGTAGTAGGCTTTCGAGCCTATACAGCTTGGAGTAAGACAACATGCATAAAGAGGATGATGTGGTCAAAATACTCATTTGCCTAATAATTCTGCACTCCCTGTATATATATATATATATATATATATATATATATATTATATATATATATATATATACCTATATATATATATATATCAAAATAACAAGAGTCTTGCATTGAGCAAAGATACTTATTTATTGGACTACATATACATTTATAAGTTGACAAGCTTTTGGAAGAGTTCCTTCCTTTATGAAGTCTGAAGCAATACTGACCAATTCAATGGAATTTACAGATTATATCTTAAAACACAGAATAGCTAAGAAGACAGAAAGTGCAGGGAGAGGAGGAGGTGTCGTAAAAATCATGAGGGGGGCTAAGGTAACAGGCAGACAGTGTCCAGTGTAGGAGAACAGACAGGGGAAATATATATAATATATATATATATATATATATATATATATATATATATATATATATATATATATGTATGTATATATATATATATATATATATATATATACACACACACACACATATACAGTACTGTCATGCCATGTCTCCAACAAACTATATGTGACATGTTGACATTCATTCACAAACAATCATAATGATTGTCTGTGAATGAATGTCAATATGTCATGGTTGTAAATTATGCCTGCCTGTCTGCCTGATGAGCCTGTCACATACCTCCCAATATTTCAAAATTTGAAAGAGGGACACCCCCGCACTGGGAAAAGTCCACCCCCCCCCCCGCAAACTGGGAAAAGTGTTATCTGTGGAGCACAAGATTATATGGGGAGCATGGTATCCTGTTCTGGAGGAGGAGCAAAGCTGCGCCAGCATGCATGGGGGATTGAAGTGTTGCGTGGTGCTGCGTGTATAGCCAGCACTAGGCACATGTTGTGGGGGTTCCTTCCAAGTATGAACACGGGTCGGGGAGGTGAGCTGCCGCTGCAGTTATCCTCAGTTATCATCTCACTCAAAATAAAAAAACGTCCCAGAGTAAAAAACAAGCAAAATTTAAAAAATATGTCACACTGTTGTCAGTCTGCCGCGGCACACCTGAGGATCTCTCATGGCACACTAGTTGAAAAACACTGACATAGAGCATATACTGACATAAAGTTATATATCAACATTGAATCAATATCTATAAAGATATGAAATTGTATATACAGGGGGAATACAAAAGTTAAAAAATACAAAAGTGTGGACATAGGCTTACCTGTGTACCTATGTATAAAGAATGTGGAATATACAATGTAATTGACTAAATGAAAGTACAATTCAAATTTTTTTTATAATGTGTTAAGAATCCAGAGTCCACATTTAGTCCAGAATTAAACAATTTGAAGTGCATTATCATTTTCATTTCAAAGGTTTTTCTTTCTATGGTGTTTTTGAAGTTGCCTCTGAGAATTTTGATTTTGAGGTTTTGGATGGAGTGGTCAGGTTGGGTGAAATGGTGACCAACAGGGGTGCAGTATTTTGTTTCACAGTGCTTTTTGATTGAGTGTCTGTGTTCATCTGAAGGTGCTGTTTTTGGCTTGTTTCTCCAATATAGCATCTCACTTCACATTCAGTGCAATGTATCATGTATACCACATTTGCAAAAATACATGAATATGCCCCTTTAATGTTATAGGATTATTATTGTGATTTGCTGTGCTGCTTTCACAAACGTGTTGACACAGTTTGCAGAGAGTTTTATAGCAGCACTTGGTTCTATTCTGAGTGTTCTTTTTCTCAAGGGGTAGCTTCCTATGTACCAGTTTCTGCTTTAGGTTAGGTAGTTTTCTGTATTCCAGGATTGGGGATTTTGGAAAGATTTTTTTGGGTGTGGGATCCTCTAGGAGTAGTGGCTGTAAGTCAATGGATGTGGAATCCCTGTACAGCAATATTCCACATAAAGATGGCATTGATACCTGCTTAAACTTTCTTTCCTCCGACAGCCCTAACCAGACATATAGTGCTTCTACAGTCAGTAAACTTACAGATTTTATACTTACTCACAATTATTTCATCTTCAACCATTCCATCTACTTACAAACAATGGGAACAGCCATGGGCACCAAAATGGCACCACAGTACACAAACCTCTTCATGGCTGACTTAGAACAGAGATACCTAGCCACTCACCCTCAAAAACCCTTCAAATACTTTCGCTACATAGATGATATTTTCATCATATGGACAGAAGGAGAAAAAAACCTTGAACATTTTCATAAATCATTTAATCTATTTCATGCATCAATCAAGCTTAAAATGAACTTTTCTAGAGACTGTGTCAGCTTCCTGGTTACAACAATATCCATCACAAATGGCAAACTGCACTCATCTGTATACAGGAAACCAACAGATAGATGCAGCTACCGCCACAGCTCCAGCTCCCACCCCAATCGCATTAAAAAATCCATAATCTACAGTCAGGCTACACGATACCATAGAATTTGCTCAGATACCAATTACCGTGACAAACACCTCATCACACTGTCTCAATCATTTAGAGAAAAAGATTATAAAACAAGGATTATAAATAAAAAAATTAACTCTGCCCTCAATACTCCACGTGAACACTTACTACAATAAAGGAAGAAGAAAAACATATCACGTATCCCACTAGTAGTCAAATACAACCCTGCTGTTGAAGGGATACGAAAAATTATAAAAGACTTACAGCCACTACTCCTAGTGGATCCCACACTCAAAAAAATCTTTCCAAAACCCCCAATCCTGGCATACAGACAACCACCTAACCTAAAGCAGAAACTGGTACATAGGAAGCTACCCCTTGGGAAAAAGAACACTCAGAATGGAACCAAGTGCTGCTATAAAGCTCTCTGCAAACTGTGTCAACACGTTTGTGAAAGCAGCACAGCAAATCACAATAATAAATCCTATAACATTAAAGGGGCATATTCATGGATATCTGCAAATGTGGTATACATGATACATTGCATTGCATGTGAAGTGGGATGCTATATTGGAGAAACAAGCCAAAAACTGCACCTTCGGATGAACTTATACAGACACTCAATCAAAAACCACTGTGAAACAAAATACTGCACCCCTGTTGGTCACCATTTCACCCAACCTGACCACTCCATCCAAAACCTCAAAATCAAAATTCTCAGAGGCAATTTCAAAAACACCATGGAAAGAAAAACCTTTGAAATGAAAATGATAATGCACTTCAACTTGTTTAATTCTGGACTAAATGTGGACTCTGGATTCTTGACACATTATCAAAAATTTTTGTAATGTACTTTCATTTAGTCAACTACATTGTATATTCCACATTCTTTATACATAGGTACACAGGTAAGCCTATGTCCACACTTTTGTCTTTTTTTAACTTTTGTATTCCTCCTGTATATACAATTTCACATCTTTATAGATATTGATTCAATGTTGATATATAACTTTATGTCAGTATATGCTCTATGTAAAACTATATATTTCCCCTGTCTGTTCTCCTACACTGGACACTGTCTGCCTGTTACCTTAGCCCCCCTCATGATTTTTACGACACCTCCTCCTCTCCCTGCACTTTCTGTCTTCTTAGCTATTCTGTGTTTTAAAATATAATCTGTAAATTCCATTGAATTGGTCAGTATTGCTTCAGACTTGATAAACAAATGAACTCTTCTGAAAGCTTGTCAACTTATAAATGTATAGTTAGTCCAATAAAAAAGAATCATTGCTCAATGCAATACTCTTGTTATTTTGATATCTAAATCTCTGGACTAACACGGCTACTCCAATTAACGTATATATATATATATAAATATATATATATATACAGTATATATACCTATATATAGATGATTATGTATAGGTATAGATATATATAGATATAATTAAGAATATCTATTTTATAAATGAATACAGCTCTCTGGCTGGAGAACCCGAAACTTGTCTCCTACTTGTGTGACTGTTTCTTTTTTTTTTGTATATTTGCATGCGTGTTTGAGTCATTGTATGTGTGTATGTATATTTATGTGTCTTTGTATATATGTTTGTATATTGTGGTGTGTGCATCTAGGGTATGTTTACATGTGTGTATATACATGTATGTTTCTTTGTATATGTGTTTGTGTATGTGCTGTGTGTGCATCTAGGGGTATGTTTACACGTGTGTATGTACATGTATGTGTCTTTGTATATGTTTTTGTGTATGTGTTGTGTGTGCATCTAGAGGTATGTTTACACGTGTGTATGTACATGTATGTGTCTTTGTATATGTGTTTGTGTATGTATTGCGTGTGCATCTAGGGGTATGTTTGCACGTGTGTATTTACATGTATGTGTCTTCGAGGTTGCATGTGTATTTGTGTATTTTACTGGCTGTTTGCACGTGTATGGAACTGCACATGTGGTTTTATGTGTGAGTGTAAATAAAATTTAAAAATTTCAATATCACATTATAATGTTGTTTGGGCTGAGTGATGTAACTATAGGGGTTTCAGCAGAGACAGGACCTGGCCTTCTAGAGGGTCTACCTTGGTGTCACTGGGCTTTGGAAAGAGTACTGTTGAAATTAGGCAGGCCCTATAATGGACTTCACCCTGGGGCCCAGGGAAGACTAGTTGCTCCTTTGCTTGAAGCATGTGACAATTTGGGAAGATAAAGATATGAAATGATTTGCATGGGTTTGGAATTAAATATGAGTCAATCGGAGAATAGGGGTATATAGAAATGAGTGACGGAGATAAAAATACAAAATAGCATATATGAATGATAAAATATGAGGGGAACAGTTACATATGGCAGAGGGGGAATAAGGTGAAAGTTGAAGGGAACAATAATACGTGGGAGCATGAGAGTAGAAATGAACTAAATGAACTGTGATAGAGAACAATAAGCTAAGTGAAAAGGATAAATCTGAGGTTGAGAAAGGGAGCAATGCAATGTTTTGGTATATGAGCATTTTCACAATATTGCTGAACTCAATACATCAGCCAAAATGCTGTGTAAAGAGACTTCAAGTATACTACAATCATTCTATCATGGTTGAAAATCTCAGTGTCAGGTGAGTCTAGCAGAACTATGACAAGGGTTAGAATGAGGGTTATGCTTCGAAGGAATGTTCTGCATCATAATTCAAAGCAACACATTACAGCCCTTTCTGGCATATAAGGTGCTAAATAAAGCCCACTCCCCCCTTCCAATAGCATTGCAACATTCATGAATAGATGACATTACTTGTAATCTAGCCCTGTATGTTATACAATGGTGGTACCCAGTATAAAGATACAAGACATTACCAACTGATTTCTGTAACAGTTTTATTGCATGCTGCACTCACAGGATGAAAAATAATAGGATGGTTTATAGTATCCCTGCTGCTGTAATTGTACCTAGCAGTTTAATGTCCCTTTAAATCTTTAGACATCACATTTATACATTAAACTGTCCTTTGTGACCATCAAAGCTTTTGTCTCAGTGTACAGTGGTGGATCAATTTAAATAATGTTCTGTTTCTAATAGGGAATTCTTGTTTCATACACATTTAAAAAGACTGGAGAAGAAATTTTAGCACAGGGCGGATTTTTTTACTAAAGGAAAAGTTTACTTAAATTGATAAATGACTCTCCTTACAAGCTTAATACCCCTGGTGCTATCAAGCATTATTATTCTTTGTTCTCCTTACTCAACTGCTTTTTAAAAACAATTAAGAATTTAAATAATGTATGTCAGGGGTGATTGTTCAATTTATCAAACTGACATTTTTGGAATTTAGTGATGTGATTGGTACATGATTAAGTAGTCCATAATGTACTGCTATATTAGCAAATCTTGTGAAGTTAGCATTCTAAAAGAGAAACAGGAGATTGCTTTGGCAAATTAATCTAGAAAACATATTAACAAGGTTACATAGCACATGTTTATTATTTATGATGCAGCAATTGTAAATGGGGGTACTTATTTGGCTTTATTTAAATCAGTTGTAGTGGAAGAGAATCTTTACTGGAAGGTGCTAAGTTTTGTAATTTGATTAACATATGTTTTTCATTTTTTTTTTTTTCTGCTACTATGATCTAAAACAGAGCAGTCCAACTTTTTAAGATAGGAGCCACATTTTTTTTCCCAATAAAATTCAACCGAGCATTTATTTAGTAAGTTATGTGCAACAAAATCAATTTAAAGGAACATAAAGGATCAATAGTAAATACAAGAACATTTTCTTATTGCTCTGTTTGTTATGGAGAAATATGTGTTTAACTTTTGCAAAGGAATTAAACACAACATTAACCCCTTAATGACCGAGGACGTGCAGGGTACGTCCTCAAAAAAAAGGCAGTTAACGCCTGAGGACGTACCCTGCACGTCCTCGGTGTGGAAAGCAGCTGGAAGCGATCCTGCTCGCTTCCAGCTGCTTTCCGGTTATTGCAGTGATGCCTCGATATGGAGGCATCCTGCAATAACCTCACATGGCCATCCGATGCAGAGAGAGCCACTCTGTGGCCCTCTCTGCACCGGACATCGATGGCCGGTATCGTTGGTGGGTGGGAGCCGAATTGGGAGGCGGGTGGGCGGCCATCGGTGTGCCGCGTGACGTCACGGGGGGCGGGATCGGGGGCGGGACCGTCGGGGGCGCGCACGGGCGCGCGCGCGTGCACGGAGGGTGGCGGGCGGGCTCGTGCACGGGGCGGGAGCGGGTGGGAACCGCTACACTACGGAAAATCTTTTCATAAAACCTGCCTAATCTTGTTTGTGCAAAAGCACAAAAAGCGATCGTGGAGGGGTGGGGGGGGTTGGTTTGTGTGTGGGGAGGTTGGTTTGTGTGTGGGGAAGCTACACTACAGAAACTTTCAACAAATTAAAAAAACAAACAATTTTTTCTTCTAAACTGGGTACTGGCAGACAGCTGCCAGTACCCAAGATGGCGCCCATTAAGTTAGAGTGGGAGGGGATTGAGCTGTTTGGGGGAGGGAATCAGTGAGGTTGGGGGCTAAGGGGGATAGTACACAGCAGCATATGTAAATATGCTTAAAAAATCATTAAAAAAAAATATATATAGCTTTTATTTTAGTACTGGCAGACTTTCTGCCAGTACTTAAGATGGCGGGGACAATTGTGGGGTGGGGGAGGGAAGAGAGCTGTTTGGGAGGGATCAGGGGGTCTGATGTTTCAGGTGGGAGGCTGAGCTCTACACTAAATCTAATATTAACCCTGCAAGCTCCCTACAAGCTACCTAATTAACCCCTTCACTGCTAGCCATAATACATGTGTGATGCGCAGCGGCATTTAGCGGCCTTCTAAATACCAAAAAGCAACGCCAAAGCCATATATGTCTGCTATTTCTGAACAAAGGGGATCCCAGAGAAGCATTTACAACCATTTGTGCCATAACTGCACAAGCTGTTTGTAAATGATTTCAGTGAGAAACCTAAAATTGTGAAAAATTTTACGTTTTTTTTAATTTGATCGCATTTGGCGGTGAAATGATGGCATGAAATATACCAAAATGGGCCTAGATCAATACTTGGGGTTGTCTACTACACTACACTAAAGCTAAAATTAACCCTACAAGCTCCCTACATGCTCCCTAATTAACCCCTTCACTGCTGGGCATAATACACGTGTGGTGCGCAGTGGCATTTAGTGGCATTCTAATTACCAAAAAGCAACACCAAAGCCATATAAGTCTGCTATTTCTGAACAAAGGGGATCACAGAGAAGAATTTACAACCATTTGTGCCATAATTGCACAAACTATTTGTAAATAATTTCAGTGAGAAACCTAAAGTTTGTGAAAACAATTGTGAAAAAGTGAACGATTTTTTTTATTTGATCGCATTTGGCGGTGAAATGGTGGCATGAAATATACCAAAATTGGCCTAGATCAATACTTTGGGTTGTCTACTAAAAAAAAATATATACATGTCAATGGATATTCAGGGATTCCTGAAAGATATTAGTGTTCTAATGTAACTAGCGCTAATTTTGAAAAAAAAGTGGTTTGCAAATAGCAAAGTGCTACTTGTATTTATGGCCCTATAACTTACAAAAAAAGCAAAGAAGATGTAAACATTGGGTATTTCTAAACTCAGGACAAAATTTAGAAACTATTTAGCATAGGTGTTTTTTGGTGGTTGTAGATGTGTAACAGATTTTGGGGGTCAAAGTTAGAAAAAGTGTTTTTTTTTTCAATTTTTCCTCATATTTTATAATTTTTTTATAGTAAATTATAAGATATGATGAAAATAATGGTATGTTTTGAAAGTCCATTTAATGGCGAGAAAAACGGTATATAATATGTGTGGGTACAGTAAATGAGTAAGATGAAAATTACAGCTAAACACAAACACCGCAAAAATGTAAAAATAGCCTTGGTCCCAAACGGACAGAAAATGGAAAAGTGCTGCGGTCATTAAGGGGTTAAAGACAGTTCTGTATTGACAATGCACTACCAAGTCTAAGCTGAATATATCACTCCTGTTTGGGTCAGCAGCCGTGTTCAACTCTGGTCCAGTAGTGCATTTCCTGACTGATTTGGACTTTACCTTTGTGATACTGCTAGTCATATAGTAATACGATTAATTTATTTGTGAGTAATGTGTAATAGGGTTAAATGTGATGAAAATTGTCAACAGAGACGATACCTACACTTGTGCAATGTGTCTGAACAGACCCACCTAATATGTATAAATATAGTATTTGAGGGAAAAAACTCCCCACTTGGGGCTAGATTACAAGTGGAGCATTAATTTATCTGGCACACGATAAATAATCAGCCATTACAATTGGCTCGTTATTGCTACCGTGAGCTTGTGGTAGCAATTAGCGCTCTGAAAATTAAACAGATATCAGATCTCTGGTTAATTTTATAAATGTCCCCCAATTTTCCCCCAAATACAGTGTAGTGTAGTTTATTATTATCAGGTATTTGTAGAGCACCAACAGGTTCCGCAGCGCTATGAACATAGGTGGTATATAAAAACGATTACAGGGATCAAATGAGGAAAGAGGGTCCTGCCGAGAGTTGCACTGTTGTAGTCGACTCTTATGAAGGTGAACTATAAACAGCTGGGATCAAAGGCTTACATGCTATGGGGATTTAGGGGATTGTTGAAGAAACTAATATAAACTAGCTCTAAATAGGGGGTGCTATAATAAGTGTATTAAGACAATGATAAATGAGTGTGTAAGCTCTACACATCAACACAAAAACATCTACCAACACATTTACACACACATATATGTGAAAGATTAATGATATACTGTATATACACATATACATATATATAGATATATATATATATATATATATACACACACAAGTATACACAAGTTATATGTGAGTACCAGTAGTGGTATTGTTAACACCCAAAATTCTAGGTACAATAGAAATACATATAATATTCCAATGCTATATATGGACAAACCCATTTACAAGCAACAAAGTCCAATAAGATCTGTGTAGTTCAACCAAGGATAGGTGAAGACAATTGTTGTTTTGATCTGATGGCGATGATACAGTAATGCTGCACTCTCCTCACATGTGGATGTCAAAGAATCTGGAAGATGAAAGAAACAAGAGAGGCGCCTGTGTGTACCAGAAAATAACCAAATGATAATTTCCAAAGAGCCCTAATCAGGGTACTCACATTTGCAAAGAGTACTCAGACAGTGCTATTGGAAACAGGCTGGATGTTTGACAGCAACCCAGCTTAATGATTGCAGAAACAAAATGACATCAAATCTGGAGAAGATAAGACAAAACAGGGTGCCTTTGTGTACCAGTAATAAACCAAAACGATATCAGTGTAGATTCTCATTCAGTATACTCACATTTGTGAAGAGCATTCAGACAGTGCTATTAGGCAAAAGCTGGATATTTAGCAGCAAACCAGCTTACTGATATTATGGTAACACAGGCACTGGAACACAGGGACACAGGAACACAGGTACTCCAGAATATATAGAAGAGTCTCAAAGGATAGAGACTATAAACTAAAACTGCAGAATAGACTGCAACAAATGCAGCCTATAGCTCCCTAAGGAGTAACAGGTAGGTAGGAAAGGCACGGTTCCAATGTATAATGAACAAAATTTAAAATTGATTAATTGTAAATCAAAATTACAAAAAATACAGATAAAAATATAAAACAATGGAACTAGAAGGCAGGGGTTGCTAGCTACCCTCCTTCAAATATACAACGCGTTTCTCAGTGCTTTACCACACTGTTTCATCAGGCATATAAACTGAGCTGTGAATAGCCTTTAAATACCTTTCCTAACTAAACCAATAGTAACAAATTTTAAGCCTGTACAAATTAACACACACACCTGTGATCAACCCCTCCTACCATGGGGAGTTCCACAGGATTTTTAACCCTTTATATGTTGTGTATGTTTCATCCTCCATAAATGATTCATAAATGGTCAGATATTGTTGATCATATTGTTATATGGACTCTCAAAAAATCTTTGCTTAATGAAAATTACATCTCTACTTTGAATATACATCTATGCACAGAGTCTCAAAGTAATTATATCAACACTCATGCAAGGGAATTATTTATGGGATAGCAGTGGAGATAGGAAGGTTAGTGTAGGTTGTAAGTGTCCCTGAATAGTAGAGTCTTCAGGGAGGACTTGAAGCTTTTAAAACTAGGGGAGATTCTTGTGGAGCGAGGTAGAGAGTTCCATAACATGGGAGCCAATCTGGAGAAATCTTGAAGACGGGAATTTGAGGAGGTAACAAGAGAGGAGGAGAGTAGGAGATCTTGAGCGGAGCGAAGGGGATGGGAGGGAGATTATCTGGAGACAATGTCTGAGATGTAGAGGGAGTAGTGCAATTGAGGGCTTTGTGTGTCAGAGTGAGAATTTTGTGTTTAATCCTGGAGGCAAGAGGAAGCCAGTGAAGGGATTGGCAGAGAGGTGCAGCAGATAAAGAGCGACATGCAAGGAAGATGAGCATGGCAGAGGCATTCATTATGGATTGTAAAGGAGCTAGGTGGCAGCTAGAAAGACCAGAGAGGATAGAGTTGCAGTAGTCGAGGCGGAAAAGAATGAGACAGTGGATTAAAATCTTTGTTGTGACTTGTGTAAGGAAATGTCTAATTTTAGCGATGTTTTTAAGGTGGAAGTGGCAGGCTTTATCCAAGGACTGAATGCAAGGAGTTAAAGAAAGATCTGAGTCTAGTGTGACCCCAAGACATCGGACATGTGAGGTTGGGGTAATGATGGAGTTATCAAGAGTTATAGAGACATGGAGGGTGGAGATTTTGGAAGAAGGGGGGGAAATAAGGAGCTCAGTTTTGAAGAGTTTTAGCTTGAGGTAGTGAGAGGACATACAAGATGAGATATGAGAGAGACAGTTAGTGACACGGGTTAGCAAGGAAGGAGGTAGTTCTGGGGCAGAGAGGTAGATTTGGGTATCGTCGGCATACAAATGATAATGAAACTGTGTAGATTAAGAAGAGAAGGGGACTGAGGACAGAGCCTTGCAGTACCACAACAGAAAGAGGTAATGGGGCAGAGGATGCCCCAGAGAAGGCTGCATTAAAGGTACGGTTAGACAGATAGGAAGTGAACCAAGAGAGAGCTGTGTCACAGATGCTGAAGGATTGGAGGGTATGGAGCAAAAGAGGGTGGTCAACAGTATCAAAGGCTGCAGACAGATCAAGGAGGATAAGTAGAGAGAAGTGGCCTTTTGATTTTGCTGTAAGTAGGTCATTGGTAACCTTAACAATTGCTGTCTCTGTTGAGTGAAGGGGCAAAATCCAGATTGCAGTGGGTCAAGGAGGGAGTTTAGTATAAGGAAATGGGATAGAAGTGCATATAGTAGCTTTTCAAGAAGCTTTGAGGCAAGAAGTAGTAGGGAAATAGGGCTATAGTTGGATGGGGAGGTTGAACGAGAGAAGGTTTTATGAGGATATGTGTTACTAATGCATGCTTAAGAGATGTGGGAACTACCAGTGTTGAGGGAGAGGTTGAAGATGTGTGTGAGTATAGGGGTAAGGGTAAAATAGAGGGAGGGGGGTAGTTGTGAGGGGATGGGATCAAGGGGACAGGTAGTGAGGTAAGAGGATATAATAAGTGCAGAAAATTCATCCTCTGTAACAGGGGCAAAAGAGCTAAATTTATGGCTATGTGGGTTTTTGATAATTGTGAGCTTTTGAGGGGGAGGGAGACCGGTAGTATGTTGAGAGCAGATTTGATTTCTGATGGAGTCGATTTTGTTGTTGAAGTTACTGGAAAAATCTTGGGCTGAGAGAAAAGTTGTGGTGGGAGGTGGGGTGGGCGGAGAAGAGTATTGAATGTGGAGAACAGACATTTTGGGTTTGAAGAAAGAGTAGAGATAAGAGTGGAGAAGTAATGTTGCTTATATAGATTAAGGGCCGAATAGTAAGAGTTCAAGATGAACTTATAGGGAAGAAAGTCAGCAGAACTCCTAGATTTCCTCCAGTGTCGCTCAGCAGTACAGGAACATCTGCTTAGGTACCGTGTCAGAGGAGTATGCCAGGGCTGAGGATGAGTGTATGTTTTCCGAGTTATGGTAGGTGGGGCCAGGTTATCAAGGACCGATGTAAGGGTGGAGTTATAGTGGCAGAAGGATTCATCAGGACAGGAAAAGGAGGGGATGGATGAGAGAAGAGGTTCAAGAGAGCTAGCGAGCTGTTGCTGATCTAATGACTTGATTCTTCTGTGAAGTTTAGTGTGAGGGGTAGAAGGAGGGAGAGTTGTAGGGAGGGAGATGATGGCACAAGTGAGGAGGTGGTGGTCAGAAAGAGGAAAAGGTGAGTTTGGGAAGTTTGAGATAGTGGCGTGCATCGATAACTGAAAATCAGATCAAAGGAGTGACCATTTTAAAAAAAAATTATAACTGCATGAAGCAATTATGAGGTGTTAAAGTAAGCGGGTCTGGGGTGTTAGAAAAGAAAGGACACTGAAAGGTGCCTTTACATTGCGGCCTATGGAGAACTGTGTATTTTATTTTTATTTATATGTATATGCGTATATACATATATTTTTATGTGTATATACACATATAAACACATAAATATATATGTATATTTTTATTTACATATATATTTATACTTTCCTGCCATTTGCTGTGCGACGTACCCCCTTCACTGCGCTAAGTTCTCTGCCATGTCTGATGGCTCCCATTGGAGCATATACTATGGAATACCTAGCGCCAGGGGAATATTACCTATAGCTCCGAACAAATGGTACCTAGCTACCAGTCTAGAAACAGAGAATGGGCAATAGTGTTCAGAGTGCCTAACTAGAGGAGGCTGAGGTACTGTGAGAAAACTCAAAATCCTATACTCCTATACAAGATCTATTAGAATCTATTAATATAGATGTAAAGGAGGATGTACAGTGTGGAAATTAAAATGTGAATGCAATATTTATTCCGACATAAAAGTAAAAATCCAAATTCAATATATAATATTAAAATTCAATAAAGCAATTTAAAAACAATTTAGAAACATGGATCCATGGGCATAACAAACAAATATTTGCCTATAGCAACAATAAAACCAGCTGTAAATCTGTGGATTCTAAAAGAAATACTCCTAAGCGCCTGTGCTGTATGTATCTATGCGTGATAAGCTGCCTTAAGAAGAGGTGGATTGGTGAATCATAAGTGTCCAAATATAAGTGTCCAAAATATAATGTCTAAAGGCTAAAAAGTGCCCAAATATACAAACTTCCAATGTGAAAAATGTGAAAAATTATGCGAGCACTCTACAGACTACTCAAAAATATTTACCAAGTATTTTCTATATCTTATATTTCTAAATATATTTTGTAATACTGCATAACTTTAAGGGAGGAAATGATACTTTAAATGTATTTTATTTATATCATGTAATTTAAATTTTGAGCAAACCATTATGATGGGACATGGGTAATCAGTAGTTGGAGCTTTGTGTCTTTATATTTTTGTAAACACAGAGTATAACTACCGGCTTTTTAGAAATTTATATCTTTTGACAAATAATGTTTCTATCATTAGTACTTTGAAGTAGGAAAAATTTCCCATTGTTTTACTTATCCTGTGAGTACTTTTGGTGGGAGGCTTGGTGGTATTAAAAATTAAGTGTGAAAATTTAGGCACCAGATATTCAAATAGAAGCACCTGACGTCACACGAAAGGCAGAGTGTTGTACCATACTGAACCGATAACGGCATTCTATAGACATTGTGAAAACACGGTCTTTGTTTGCGGTGGTTGTTTGCTTTGGACAGTCTCGTTTGTATGCCTTGTGACCTCACTTACGGCTAGATTTAGAGTTGGGCGGTAGCCATCAAAACCAGTGTTAGAGGCTCCTAACGCTGGTTTTTACTGCCCTCTGGTATTTGGAGTCAGTCCGGAAAGGGTCTAACGCTCACTTTACAGCCGCGACTTTTCCATACCGCAGATCCCCTTACGTCAATTGCGTATCCTATCTTTTCAATGGGATCTTTCTAACGCCGGTATTTAGAGTCGTGGCTGAAGTGAGCGTTAGAAATCTAACGACAAAACTCCAGCCGCAGAAAAAAACAGGAGTTAAGAGCTTTCTGGGCTAACGCCGGTTTATAAAGCTCTTAACTACTGTGCTCTAAAGTACACTAACACCCATAAACTACCTATGTACCCCTAAACCGAGGTCCCCCCACATCGCCGCCACTCTATTAAATTTTTTAACCCCTAATCTGCTGCTCCGTACACCGCCGCCAGCTACGTTATCCCTATGTACCCCTAATCTGCTGCCCCTAATACCGCCGACACCTATATTATATTTATTAACCCTAATCTGCCCCCCCCAATGTCGCCGCCACCTACCTACACTTATTAACCCCTAATCTGCCGAGCAGACTGAACCGCTACTATAATAAAGTTATTAACCCCTAATCTGCCTCACTCCCGCCTCAATAACCCTATAATAAATAGTATTAACCCATAATCTGCCGACCGGAGCTCACCGCTACTCTAATAAATTTTTTAACCCCTAAAGCTAATTCTAACCCTAACCCTTACACCCCCCTAAGTTAAATATAATTTTTATCTAACGAAATAAATTAACTCTTATTAAATAAATGATTCCTATTTAAAGCTAAATACTTACCTGTAAAATAAATCCTAATATAGCTACAATATAAATTAAAATTATATTGTAGCTATTTTAGGATTAATATTTATTTTACAGGCAACTTTGTAATTATTTTAACCAGGTACAATAGCTATTAAATAGTTAATAACTATTTAATAGTTACCTAGTTAAAATAATTACAAAATTACCTGTAAAATAAATCCTAACCTAAGTTACAATTAAACCTAACACTACACTATCAATAAATAAAATACCTACAATTACCTACAATTAATAAGTACAAAAAATAAAAAAGAACTAAGTTACAAAAAATAAAAAAATATTTACAAACATTAGAAAAATATTACAACAATTTTAAACTAATTACACCTACTCTAAGCCCCCTAATAAAATAACAAAGCCCTCCAAAATAAAAAATGCCCTACCCTATTCTAAATTAAAAAAGTTCAAAGCTCTTTTACCTTACCAGCCCTTAAAAGGACCTTTTGTGGGGCATGCCCCAAAGAATTCAGCTCTTTTGCCTGTAAAAAAAACACATACAATACCCCCCCAAAATTAAAACCCACCACCCACATACCCCTAATCTAACCCAAACCCCCCTTAAATAAACCTAACACTAAGCCCCTGAAGATCTCCCTACCTTGTCTTCACCTCACCGGGTTCACCGATCGGTCCAGAAGAGGGTCCGAAGTCTTGATCCAAGCGGCGGCTGAAGAACTCCATCATCGGGCTGAAGTCGGAAGTCCATCATCGGGGTGAAGTCTTCTATTAAGCGGCATCTTCAATCTTCTTTCTTCCGGAGCAGAGCCATCTTCTTCCCAGCCGACGCGGATCCATCCTCTTCAACCGATGCCTACTCGCCGGATGACGGTTCCTTTAAATGGCGTCCCTCGAATTCCGATTGGCTGATAGGATTCTATCAGCCAATCGGAATTAAGGTAGGAATATTCTGATTGGCTGATGGAATCAGCCAATCAGATTCAAGTTCAATCTGATTGGCGGATCTAATCAGCCAATCAGATTGAGCTCACATTCTATTGGCTGTCCAGATTGAACTTGATTGAAATTGGCTGTCTCGGATTGAACTTGAATCTGATTGGCTGATTCCATCAGCCAATCAGAATATTCCTACCTTAATTCCGATTGGCTGATAGAATCCTATCAGCCAATCGGAATTCGAGAGATGCCATCTTGGATGACGTCATTTAAAGGAACCGTCATTCGGCAAGTAGGCATCGGTTGAAGAGGATGGATCCGCGTCAGCTGGGAAGAAGATGGCTCCGCTCCGGAAGAAAGAAGATTGAAGATGCCGCTTGATAGAAGACTTCATCCCGATGATGGACTTCCGACTTCAGCCCGATGATGGAGTTCTTCAGCCGCCGCTTGGATCAAGACTTCGGATTAGGGGTATGTGGGTGGTGGGTTTTAATGTTGGGGGGGGGGGTATTGTATGTGTTTTTTTTTACAGGCAAAAGAGCTGAATTCTTTGGGGCATGCCCCACAAAAGGTCCTTTTAAGGGCTGGTAAGGTAAAAGAGCTTTGAACATTTTTAATTTAGAATAGGGTAGGGCATTTTTTTATTTTGGGGGGCTTTGTTATTTTATTAGGGGGCTTAGAGTAGGTGTAATTAGTTTAAAATTGTTGTAATATTTTTCTAATGTTTGTAAATATTTTTTTATTTTTTGTAACTTAGTTCTTTTTTATTTTTTGTACTTTAGTTAGTTTATTTAATTGTAGTTATTTGTAGGTATTTTATTTAATTAATTTATTGATAGTGTAGTGTTAGGTTTAATTGTAACTTAGGTTAGGATTTATTTTACAGGTAATTTTGTAATTATTTTAACTAGGTAACTATTTAATAGTTATTAACTATTTAATAGCTATTGTACCTGGTTAAAATAAATACAAAGTTGCCTGTAAAATAAATATTAATCCTAAAATAGCTACAATATAATTATAATTTATATTGTAGCTATATTAGGGTTTATTTTACAAGTAAGTATTTAGCTTTAAATAGGAATAATTTATTTAATAAGACTTAATTTATTTCGTTAGATTTAAATTATATTTAACTTAGAGGGGTGTTAGTTTTAGGGTTAGACTTAGCTTTAAGGGTTAATAAATTTATTATAGTAGCAGCGAGATCCGGCAGATTAGGGGTTAATTATTGTAGGTAGCTGGCGGTGACGTTGGGGGCGGCAGATTAGGGGTTAATAAATATAATATAGGGGTCAGCGGTGTTAGGGGCAGCAGATTAGGGGTACATAACTATAATGTATGTTGCGGCGGTGTACGGAGCGGCAGATTAGGGGTTAATAATAATATGCAGGTGTCAGCGATAGCGGGGGCGGCAGATTAGGGGTTAATAAATATAACATAGTGGTCGGCGATATTAGGGGCAGCAGATTAGGGGTACATAGGGATAACGTAGGTTGCGGCAGTGTACGGAGCGGCAGATTAGGGGTTAATAATAATATGCAGGGGTCAGCGATAGCGGGGGCGGCAGATTAGGGGTTAATAAGTGTAAGGTTAGGGGTGTTTAGACTCGGGGTTTATGTTAGGGTGTTAGGTGCAGACATAGGAAGTGTTTCCCCATAGGAAACAATAGGGCTGCGTTAGGAGCTGAACGCTGCTTTTTTGCAGGTGTTAGGTTTTTTTTCAGCTCAAACGGCCCCATTGTTTTCTATGGGGGAATCGTGCACGAGCACATTTTTGAAGCTGGCCGCGTCCGTAAGCAACGCTGGTATCTAGAGTTGCAGTGGCGGTAAATATGCTCTACACTCCTTTTTTGGAGCCTAACGCAGCCCTTCTGTGAACTCTAAATACCAGCGGTATTTAAAAGGTGCGGGGGAAAAAAAGCACGCGTAGCTAACGCACCCCTTTGGCCGCAGAACTCTAAATCTAGCCGTTATTTTATAATGAATTGTTATATTTTATCCACTTCTGAGTCCTTCCATGAGGAGTTTTAAACCATTTGGGACCTCAATCTTTGCCTTTGTCTCCTACTTGGAGTCTTCCTGTGCCTGAAAATCTAGAGCTTGATTTTGAAGCTCTAGCGTATGTGAGTGATCTATTTATTATCAGCAGGACTTCACCATATGTGTTTTTTCCTTCTTTTCCCTGAGGTTTTTCTGGAAAGATCTACAACAGTTACCTCCTTTGGGACTTTTTGAATATATCCTTTTGTGCACTATCACATTTTTTTGTGTGTTTCTATTTTTATTGGATTGTGATTTGAGCAAGTTTGTATATTGTTTTGTTTCACTTTGTTATTCAAATTGAACCGAGTAATGTCAAAGACACATGTATCCTTAGAGGAAGCAATACAGACTTGACATTTTCACTCCTCAGGCAACTGTATTGTCTAAGATTGCAATTTGAAAAAGAAGCATCACCTTCACAAATCCGTGACTAATGAAGCTAAGACGCTCTTCCTCTCTCAGCTGGAGAACTTCATTGAAAATAGAATGGAGCAAATAAAACTAAAACAGTGGCACACACAAAAAAAAAGTATCTATATTTGTGTGATGGCACAGATTCTTCATCAGAGCACCCTGCAACATTAAATTGCAGATAATGGTATCATATAAAAGGGCAGTTTCATATTTATTTTATATACATAATGACAACATTATTTCTCCTACTATATTTGAATATTTTTTTATTTAATTCTACAAATCTTCCCTTCCCAAAGTTATACATTTGTATATGGTTAGAACTTTTTTGTTGTAAAACACGCTTCCATACGTCTTTGTACAGATTACCTCAGAGATATTGCGTGTTCCATTCCAGACCACCGCAATAAAGCGAATATACCAATAAAGTGAGTCACACTCATTTTTTTTGTTTTCCAGTGCATATAAAAGTTATA
The DNA here is from genome assembly GCF_027579735.1 of Bombina bombina. Lineage (NCBI taxonomy): Eukaryota > Metazoa > Chordata > Amphibia > Anura > Bombinatoridae > Bombina > Bombina bombina. The sequence goes on along the minus strand of NC_069503.1, from coordinate 392,562,091 downwards.
TTCACACTGCACTGTAGTCTATTAAGTGTGCAATAGCATTATGTCTAGAAAACAATGTGCATAAATTAATAAAATAATTACGGCCAGATTACGAGTTTTGTGTTAGAAGCTATGCGGTGCTAACCAGCAGTTTTTTTCTCACCGCTCACTTACCTGCAGCGCTGGTATTACGGGTTTTTACAAACCCGGCGTTAAGAGACAATAAGTGAGCGTAGAGCAAAATTGTGCTCCTTACCGCACTTCAATACCAGCACTGCTTAAGTCAGCGGTGAGCTGGTGTAATGTGCTCATGCACGATTTCCCCATAGGAATCAATGGGGAGAGCCGGCTGAGAAAAAGTCTAACACCTGCCAAAAAGCAGCGTAAAACTCAGTAACGCAGCCCCATTGATTCCTATGGGGAAATAAAAGTTATGTTTACACCTAACACCCTAACATGAACCCCGAGTCTAAACACCCCTAATCTTACACTTATTAAAACCTAATCTGCCGCTCCGGACACTGCCGCCACCTAAATTATATTTATTAACCCCTAATCTGCTGCCCCCAACATCGCCGACACCTACATTATATTTATTAACCCCTAATCTCCCTCCCCCAATGTCGCCGCAACCTAATTACACTTATTAACCCCTAATCTGACGCTCCCAATGTCGCCTCCACTATAATAAACATACTAACCCCTAAACCACTGCACTCCCGCCTTGCAAACATTAGTTAAATATTATTAACCCCTAATCTGCTGTCCCTAACATCGCTGCCACCTACCTACATTTATCAACCCCTACTCTGCCGCTCCCAACGTCGCAGCCACTATACTAAATGTATTAACCCCTAAACCTAAGTCTAACCCTAACCCTAACACCCCCTAACTTAAATATAATTACAATAAATCTAAAATTAATATTATTACCTAAATAATGCCTAGTTAAAAATAAATACTTACCTATAAAATAAACCAAATATTTACATTGCAGCTAGCTTAGGGTTTATTTTTATTTTACAGGCAAGTTTGAATTTATTTTAACTAGGTAGAATAGTTATTAAATAGTTATTAACTATTTAATAACTACCTAGCTAAAATAAATACAAAAGTACCTGTAAAATAAGACCTAACCTAAGTTACACTAACACCTAACACTACACTACAATTAAATAACTTACCTAAATTAAAGGGACATGAAACCCACATTTTTTACTTCATGATTTAGAAAAAAAATTCAATTTTAAACAACTTTCTAATTTACTTCTATTATATAATTTGCTTCAGTCTCTTGATATCCTGTGCTAAAAAGCATATCTAGATAGGCTCAGTAGCTACTGATTGGTTGCTGCACATAGATGCCTTGTGTGATTGGCTCACCCATGTGCATAGCTATTTCTTCAACAATGGATATCTAAAGAATAAAGCAAATTGGATAATAGAAGTAAATTGGAATGTTGTTTAAAATTATATTCTCTATCTGAATCATGAAAGAAAAATGTTGGGTTTAATGTCTGTCACAAATACCTCATGATTTAGCTGCTAAGGGGTTAATTCTCTTTAGCCTGAGAGCTAAAAAAAGATTTGTTTTTCAAGAATTGTGTCCTGTGTTTGTTTGTGTTTTCTTTGAAGTGCCAGGAGCCTCATAAATACTTGTAGTATATATAGAAGGGACCTTTATGGCTCAAACTGTCAGGAGATGGCATGATACAAAACAGTGCTTTTCCCCATATCCTGATGAGGTCAATAAAAGGACATTGGTTTAATGTATATATGTGTTTAAAGCAGATTAGGACATTAAATTAAGGGAAATATGACAACCCTGTCATACTTGGTATCAGATTGATTCTCCCAATGAAACTAAGAGATTGCCGGTCAGTATATCCGAAAATAGATTTACCTAGCAGAAATTATAATGAGTTCTATAATTTCAGGCAAAGACTTAGTTTATTGAAGGTCATAAAGACAGGGGGGTTTCTTAGCCCGCCCAGGAGGGTGTGGTCAGGGAACTTGATCTCTGGTAAATAGGTATAAGAATCTTATTTTTAACTATAAGATTGTCATTCTTACAAAGGAGGCTGTGACAACACAGAGTAAGGACCCAATTGCTTCATGCCATATCTCTGGTAACAGATTCAAAAGACTAGTAAAGTATTCAATCGGTTTTACTCCTTTTTTATTTAAAAAAACTGTTTGCTGTGGGTAATTTTATTTGTAACAACTTTTTTTATTAATAATGCATTGTGCATAATATTTTGGCATAATAAATATTTCATTTATTAAGCTTTGGTCTTTGCCTAATAATTGAACCACGTTACTGAAAGAGACTGGAATATTAGAACTGTATAATTTAGGTTATTCTCAGCTAAATTGTATTCAGAGAGTTAATGTGTAAGTCTGAGTTTTTCCTTAGGATTTTCCCTTTAATAAATCATAAGTGGTGGCATTTTTTGAGCTAGATAGCATAGTTAGTTTAGTGTGGGTGGCATTAAAGGGGAGTTTTGGGCATTTCTAGTAAAGACTGGTGAGTGTTGTTAATCCTTGCACCCACTGAACTAAATCACAAGCTGGTCTGGTGTGGCTAGATTGCAATATATTAGTGAGAGTAGAAGGGGTCTGATAACCCTTTCTGTGCCAAATAAGTGACTGGTGCAGGGTTGGATAACCCTGGTCGTTCCAATGTCCCTTTAAATACAATTAAATAAATGACATACAATTAGCTAAAGTAGAAAAAAAACACTAAAATACAGAAAATAATAAACAAATTACAAGATATTTAAACTAATTACACCTAATCCTATCAAAATAAAAAAGCCCCCCCCCCAAAAAAAAACCTTTAGCCTAAACTAAACTATCAATAGGGCCTTTTGCAGGGCATTGTCCCAAAGTAATCAGCTCTTTTACCTGTAAAAAAAAAATACAAACAACCCCCCCAACAGTAAAACCCAACACTCACACAACCAATCCCCCAAAAGGGCAGTTAGCTCTATTGCAGGCTTAAACCCTAACCTAAAAATAAAACCCACCAATACACCCTTAAAAAAACATTAACCCCCCTGAAGATCGACTTTCAGTTCTGAAGACCGGACATCCATCCTCAAGGAAGCGGCAGAAGTCTTCATCCAAGCCAGGCCAAAGTCCTCAATGAAGCCAGGAGAAGTCTTCATCCAAGCCAGGCGAAGTGGTCCTCCAGACAGGCAGAAGTCTTCATCCAGACGGCATCTTCTATCTTCATCCATCCGACGCGGAGCGGGTCCATCTTCAAGACATCCGACATGGAGCATCCTCTTCATGCGGAGTCTCCTTACTGAATGAAGGTACCTTTAAGTGACGTCATCCAAGATGGATCCCTTAGATTCCAATTGGCTGATCGAATTATATGAGCCAATCAGAATTAAGGTAGAAAAAATCCTATTGGCTGATGCAATCAGTCAATAGGATTGAAGTTCAATCCTATTAGCTGATCTAATCAGCCAATAGGAATGAGCTCACATTCTATTGGCTGTTCCAATCTTCAGAATAGTAAGTCGATCTTCAGGGGGTTAGTGTTAGGTTTTTTTAAGGGTGTATTGGGTGGGTTTTATTTTTAGGTTAGGGTTTGGGCCTGCAATAGAGCTAACTGCCCTTTTAAGGGCAATGCCCATCCAAATACCCTTTTCAGGGCAATGGGGAGCTTAGTTTTTTTAGTTAGTATTTTATTTGGGGGGGTTGGTTGTGTGGGTGGTGGGTTTTACTGTTGGGGGGTTGTTTGTATTTTTTTTTTAACAGGTAAAATAGCTGATTACTTTGGGGCAATGCCCCGCAAAAGGCCCTTTTAAGGGCTATTGATAGTTTAGTATAGGCTAGGGTTTTTTTATTTTGGGGTGCTTTTTTTATTTTGATAGGGCTATTAGATTTGGTGTAATTAGTTTAAAGATCTGTAATTTGTTTTTTATTTTCTGTAATTTAGTGTTTGTTTTTGTGAATTAGCTAATTTAATTAGCTAATTTAATTTAATTTATTTAATTTTTTTTAATTTAGTTAATTTATTTAATTGTAGTGTAGTGGTAGGTGTTAGTGTAACTTAGGTTAGGTTTTATTTTACAGGTACATTTGTATTTATTTTAGCTAGGTAGTTATTGAATAGTTAATAACTTTTTAATAACTATTCTACCTAGTTAAAATAAATACAAACTTGCTTGTAAAATAAAAATAAACCCTAAGCTAGCTACAATGTAACTATAATATAATATTATAGCTAGGTTAGGGTTTATTTTATAGGTAAGTATTTAGTTTTAAATAGGAATAATTTAGTTAATTATAATAATTTTTATTTAAATGTATTTAAATTATATTTAAGTTAGCGGGTGTTAGGGTTAGACTTAGATTTAGGGGTTAATACATTTAATATAGTGGTGGCGATGTTGGGGGTGGCAGATTAGGGGTTAATAAATGTAGGTAGCTGGCGGCGATGTTAGGGACGGCAGATTAGTGGTTAATAATATTTAACTAATGTTTGCGAGGTGGGAGTGTGGCTAGTGGCGGCGATGTCCGGAGCGGTAGATTAGGGGTTAAAAAATATAATGTAGATAGCGGCGATGTTAGGGATAGCAGATTAGGGGTTAATTTTATTTAACTAGTGTTTGCAAGGCGGGAGTGCGGTGGTTTAGGGGTTAATATGTTTATTATAGTGGCGGCGATGTCCGGAGCGGCAGATTAGGCGTTAAAATTTTTATTTTAGTATTTACGATGCGGGAGGGCCTCGGTTTAGGGGTTAATAGGTAGTTTATGGGTGTTAGTGTACTTTTTAGCACTTTAGATATGAGTTTTATTCTACGGCGTTGTACCATAAAATTCTTAACTGCTGACTTTAAAATGCGTTAGGGATCTTGGAGGTAGAGGGTGTACCGCTCACTTTTTTGGCCTCCCAGGACAGACACGTAATACCAGCGCTATGGAAGTCCCATAGAAAAAAGACTTTATGAAGTTTACTCAAGTCATTTCACGGTAAGGCCAAAGAAATGTTCGGCACACCTATACCTGCAAGACTCGTAATAACAGCGGGCGTAAAAAAGCAGCGTTAGGACGCTGCTTTTTTTTCTTAACGCACAACTCGTAATCTAGCCGATATTTATTTTTGCAAAAAAAAAAAGGCTATGGGGCCCATTTGTCAAGCTGCAGATGGAGTTTGAGGGCTCGTGTTTCTGGCGAGCCTGCAGGCTCGCCAGAAACACCAGTTATGAAGCAGCGGTCTACAGATGTGTATATATGTTATATGTGTATATATGTTATATGTGTATATATGTTATATGTGTATATATGTTGGAAAAATTATGCTGATAGACTTGTTCGACACAGGGTTGTCACAATTTTTTTTTGTAAAAAACATAATTTATGTAAGAACTTACCTGATAAATTCATTTCTTTCATATTGGCAAGAGTCCATGAGCTAGTGACATATGGGATATACAATCCTACCAGGAGGGGCAAAGTTTCCCAAACCTCAAAATGCCTATAAATACACCCCTCACCACACCCACAATTCAGTTTAACGAATAGCCAAGCAGTGGGGTGATAAAGAAAGGAGTAGAAAGCATCAACAAAGGAAATTTGGAAATAATTGTGCTTTATACAAAAAATCATAACCACCATAAAAAGGGTGGGCCTCATGGACTCTTGCCAATATGAAAGAAATGAATTTATCAGGTAAGTTCTTACATAAATTATGTTTTCTGTCATGTAATTGGCAAGAGTCCATGAGCTAGTGACATATGGGATATCAATAACCAAGATGTGGAGTCTTCCACTCAAGAGTCACTAGAGAGGGAGGGACTAAAACAAAAGCAGCCATATTCCGCTGAGAAAATAATCCACAACCCAAAAATAAGTTTATTTTCACTTTTGAAAGAAAAAAACTTAAATCAAAAAGCAGAAGAATCAAACTGAAACAGCTGCCTGAAGAACTTTTCTACCAAAAACTGCTTCCGAAGAAGCAAATACAAAAAAATGGTAGAATTTAGTAAATGTATGCAAAGAGGACCAAGTGGCTGCTTTGCAAATCTGATCAACTGAAGCTTCATTCCTAAAAGCCCATGAAGTAGAGACTGATCTAGTAGAATGAGCTGTAATTCTCTGAGGCGGGGTTTGACCCGACTCCAAATAAGTTTGATGAATCAAAAGTTTCAACCAAGAAACCAAGGAAACAGCAGAAGCTTTCTGACCTTTCCTAGGACCAGAAAATAAAACAAATAGACTAGAAGTCTTCCTGAAATTTAGTAGTTTCCACATAATATTTCAAAGCTCTTACCACATCCAAAGAATGTAAGGATCTCTCCAAAGAATTCTTAGGATTAGGACATAAAGAAGGGACAACAATTTCTCTACTAATGTTGTTAGAATTCACAACCTTAGGTAAAAATTGAAAAGAAGTCCGCAAAACTGCCTTATCCTGATGAAAAATCAGAAAAGGAGACTCACAAGAAAGAGTAGATAGCTCAGAAATTCTTCTAACAGAAGAGATAGCCAAAAGGAACAACACTTTCCAAGAAAGTAGTTAATGTCCAAAGAATGCATAGGTTCAAATGGAGGAGCCTGTAAAGCCCTCAGAACCAAATTAAGACTCCAAGGAGGAGAAATTGACTTAATGACAGGCTTAATATGAACTAAAGCCTGTGCAAAACAGTGTATATCAGGAAGTATAGCAATTTTTCTGTGAAATAAAACAGAAAGAGCGGAGATTTGTCCTTTCAAGGAGCTTGCAGACAAACCTTTATCCAAACCATCCTGAAGAAACTGCAAAATTCTAGGAATTCTAAAAGAATGCCAGGAGAAACTATGAGAAGAACACCATGAAATGTAAGTCTTCCAAACTCTATAATAAATCTTTCTAGAGACAGATTTACGAGCTTGTAACATAGTATTGATCACTGAATCAGAGAAACCTCTCTGACTTAGAACTAAGCGTTCAATTTCCATACCTTCAAATTTAATGATTTGAGAACCTGATGGAAAAACGGACCTTGAGATAGTAGGTCCGGACGTAACGGAAGTGGCCAAGGCGGGCAACTGGACAACCGAACCAGATCCGCATACCAAAACCTGTGTGGCCATGCTGGAGCCACCAGCAACACAAAAGACTGTTCCATGATGATTTTGGAAATCACTCTTGGAAGGAGAACTAGAGGCGGGAAGATGTAAGCAGGTTGATAACACTAAGGAAGTGTCAGTGCATCCACTGCTTCCACCTGAACATCCTTGGACCTGGACAGTTATCTGGGAAGTTTCTTGTTTAGATGAGAAAACACATCTGGATGAAGAGACCACTCCCCTGGATGAAAAGTCTGGCGGCTGAGATAATCCGCCTCCCAATTGTCTACACCTGGGATATGTACCGCAGAGATTAGACAGGAGCTGGATTCCGCCCAAGCAAGTATCCGAGATACTTCTTTCATAGCTTAGGGACTGTGAGTCCCACCCTGATGATTGACATAAGCCACAGTTGTGATATTGTCTGTCTGAAAACAAATGAACGGTTCTCTTAGTAGAGGCCAAAACTGAAGAGCCCTGAAAATTGCACGGAGTTCTAAAATATTTATTGGTAATCTCGCCTTTTGAGATTTCCAAAACCCCTTGTGCTGTCAGAGACCCCCAAACAGCTCCCCAACCTGAAAGACTCGCATCTGTTGTGATCACAGTCCAGGTTGGGCGAACAAAAGAAGCCCCTTGAACCAAATGATGGTGATCTATCCACCATGTCAGTGAGGGTCGTAATTGATTCAGCATACAAGGCTGAAGAGGTTTCATGTGAAAACGAGCAAAGGGGATTGCGTCCGATGCTGCAGTCATGAGACCTAAAACTTCCATGCATATAGCCACTGAAGGGAATAACTGAGACTGAAGGAGCCGACATGCCACAACCAATCTTAAACGTCTTTTGTCTGTTAGAGACAGAGTCATGGACACTGAATCTATCTGGAAGCCTAAAAAGGTGACCCTTGTCTGAGGAATCAAGAAACTTTTGGTAAATTGATCCTCCAACCATGTTTCCGAAGATACAACACTAGTTGATTTGTGTGAGGTTCTGCAGTATGCAAAAGACTGAGCTAGTACCAAGATAACGTCCAAATAAGGAAACACTGCAATACCCTGTTCTCTGAATACAGAGAGTAGGACACCCAGAACCTTTGAAAAGATTCTTGAAGCGGTTGCTAGGCCAAATGGAAGAGCAACAAATTGGTAATGCTTGTCTAGAAAAGAGAATCTCAGAAAATGATAATGTTCTGGATGAATCGGAATATGAAGGTATGCATCCTGCAAGTCTATTGTGGACATATAATGTCCTTGCTGAACAAAAGGCAGAATAGTCCTTATAGTCACCATCTTGAAAGTTGGTACTCTTACATAACGATTCAAAATTTTCAGATCCAAAACTGGACTGAATAAATTTTCCTTCTTTAGGACAATGAATAGATTTGAATAAAACCCCAAACCTTGTTCCAGAAGAGGAACTGGCATGATTACCCATGAAGACTCCAGGTCTGAAACATACTTCAGGAAAGCCTGAGCTTTCACTGAATTTACTGGGATACGTGAGAGAAAAAATCTTCTCACAAGAGGTCTTGCTCTGAATCCTATTCAATAGCCTAGAGAGACAATGCTCTGAATCCATTGATTTAGAACAGAATTTATCCAAATATCTTTGAAAAACCTTAATCTGCCCCCTACCAGCTGAGCTGGAATGAGGACCGCACCCTCATGCGGACTTAGGGGCTGACTTTGGTTTCCTAAAAGGCTTGGATTTATTCCAATTCGAGGAAGGCTTCCAATTGGAAGCAGATTCCTTGGGGGGAGGATTGAGTTTTTGACCTTATTCTGATGAAGGGAACGAAAACGGTTGGAAGCCTTAGATTTACCCTTAGGCGTTTTTATCCTGAGGCAGAAAAAACTCCCTTTCCCCCAGTAACAGTTGAAATAATAGAATCCAACTGAGAACCAAATAAATTATTACCTTGGAAAGAAAGAGATAGTAATCTAGATTTAGATGTCATATCAGCATTCCAAGATTTAAGCCACAAAGCTCTTCTAGCTAATATAGCTAAAGACATGGATCTAACATCGCAAATAAAATGAATAGCATGTTGCAGTAAGCGAATAATGCTAGATATGTCAGAATCCAATTCATGTTGCGCTAAATTCTCCAACCAGAAAGTTGATGCCACGGCAACATCAGCCAAAGAAACTGCAGGTCTGAGAAGATGACCTGAATATAAAAAGGCCTTCCTTAGATAAGATTCAAGCTTCTTATCTAAAGGATCCTCAAAGGAAGTACTATCTTCCATAGGAATAGTGGTACGTTTAGCAAGAGTAGAAATAGCCCCATCAACTTTGCGGATCTTTTCCCAAAACTCTATAGATTTTGCTGGCAAAGGATACAATTTTTAAAACTTGAAGAAGGAATAAAAAGAAGTACCTGTCTTATTCCATTCCTTAGAAATCATATCAGAAATAGCCACAGGAATAGGAAAAAAACCCTGGAGGAACCACAGGAGGTTTAAAAACAGCATAAAAACGTTTATTAGACTGAACGTCAAGAGGACTGGTTACCTCAATATCCAAAGTAATTAACACTTCATTTAATAAAGAACGCATGTACTCAATTTAAAATAAATAAGTAGATTTGTCAGTGTCAATGTCTGAGGAGGATCTACTGAATAAGATAGATCCTTAACAGAAGAGGATAAATTATCATATTGTTGGTCATTTGAAATTTCATGAACTAAATGAGAAGTTTTAAAAAGACCTATTACATATATTTGAAGGTGAAAATGCAGACAAAAGCCTTCAGAATAGAATCAGAAATAAATTCTTTAAAATTTACAGTTATATTATGTACATTAGAAGTTGAAGGAACTGCAACTGGCAATGTACTATTACTGATGGACACATTATCTGCATGTAAAAGTTTATCAAAACAACTATTACAAATGACATTCAGCTATATAATTTCTACAATTTTATAACTAATGACTTAGCTTTGGTAGAACCGATGTCAGGCAGTAATGTTCCAGCAGAAACTTCTGAGGCAGGATCAAAGTAAGACATCTTGCAAAATGTAAGAGAAAAAACAACATATAAAGCAAAATTATCTATTTCCTTATATGACAGTGTCAGGAATGGGAATAAATGCAAATATCAAAGCCCTCTGATATTGAAAAAATCAAGAGGCAAACATCAATGGGGTATTGAAATAATGAAAAAGTTTGGCGCCAAGTATGACGCACAACGTAACTAAAACTTTTTTGGCGCCAAAAAATAACCGGAAATGACACACTTGCATCACTAATGACGCAACCGTGTGAAAGGTCTCGGCGTCAAGTATGACGCCGGAAATGACGAACTTCATAGATGTACTCTTTCACGCCAAAAAAATCTTCGCGCCAAAAATGACGCAATAAAGTTTAGCATTTGTCGCACCCGCGGGCCTAATGCCGCCCGTAATTTGTAAGAAGTGGTCAATTGAAAAAAAGACTAAACCCCAGGTAAGAAATAAATTTCATTAAAAAGATGTTTATATTCCCCAAATATGAAACTGACAGTCTGCAGAAAGAAATACATAAACCTGACTCATGGCAAATATAAGTACAATACATATATTTATAACTTTATATAAATTGCATAAAGTGCCAAACCATAGCTGAGAGTGTCTTAAGTAATAAAAACATACTTACCAAAAGACACCCATCCACAAATAGCAAATAGCCAAACCAGTACTAAAACAGTTCTTTAGTAGAGGTAATGGTAAATTTGAGAGTATATCGTCAATCTGAAAAGGGAGGTAGGAGATGAATCTCTACGACCGATAACAGAGAACCCATGAAAAAGACCCCCGTTAGGGAAATCATCGTATTCAATAGGTGATACTCCCTTCACGTCCCTCTGACATTCGCTGTAGTCTGAGAGGAATCGGGCTTCAGCCTGCTGCGAAGCGCATATCAACGTAGAAATCTTAGCACAAACTTACTTCACCACCTCCATAGGAGGCAAAGTTTGTAAAACTGAATTGTGGGTATGGTGAGTGGTGTATTTATAGGCATTTTGAGGTTTGGGAAACTTTGCCCCTCCTGGTAGGATTGTATATCCCATATGTCACTAGCTCATGGACTCTTGCCAATTACATGAAAGAAATGGCAATACCTGCAAAGTGCAAAAAAGCAAGGCACAATAAAATGAGGTAAGCCTGTATTTGAAAAGGCAGTAAAACATGCAAATGGATTGACCCCTATGGATGCATAGAATCAGAAAATATGTGTTAATTCATGCCACAATTCTTTTTTTAATCTTGATGTATGTTGTATTTTTTAAAAACATTTTTTTATTTGTTTCTTTTAAGATGACTCAGACTGGATAATATGTTTAAAAGAACAGTAAATGAAGACAAGAAAAATCCCTCCTTCCATACACTTTCACCCTGATAAATTACATGAAGAACCCCTCCATTCTAAAATCAGTCATTTTTAATTTTTTTATTTATATAGCTTTGTTGAATTGGACATTGCCTGCAACTGCCCATCTAGTTCAAATGCAAAGTGCGTGCTACTGTTTTTTCTGCTGAGCCTGGTTAGCGGAGCAGGGAAGCTTCATGCTTTGTACGTGTGTAAGGCTCAACAGAGAAAAGGGGAGTGCACAATTTGCTTTTTTTTTTTTTTTTTTTTTTTTTAGTTTTTAAAACATTTTTATTGAGTAAGAAAAGATTACACTTACAATGAAAATAACCATAATGTCGTACGTATAGATACTCAGATAAATCGTATGAGTGAACAGTATTACACAGACAGTTAGGGGGGGCATTGTCCAATGAGAGAGAGTCTTTGATGAAACTAGTGATCAGGGAGGCTCCCCCAGGATCAGGTAATGTTAGCAGGTACGGTGCTGAAAAGGGGTAGATCGTTTAAGTTAGTGATGGTACATATCACTCATTACCTAGCTTTTCAACAGTTCGATATAGCATTTACTTCTCCATCTGGTGTCCTCGCAGATAAAGTGCAATCCTCACAAACATAAACAGCATGGAAACCATAACATTTCAAAACATGTGCCCATACGGGCTAAGACAATAAGGAAAAAGAAAAAAAAAAGAAAAGAAAGAGGAACAAAAGGAGATATGGGAACATAGAAAGGGTAAAGGGCGAAGAAGAATAGGAGAAAGGGAAGGCTGAATAATTTGATAAGTTGGAGAGTTGATCCGGATGGGGCGGCCCACCCCAAAGCTGCAGAGTCTGTTAAACTATCTATGAGTGTAGGAGGGTCTGCCAGTAAAATTGTATGTTATGGTAAAAGTCAAGACTACCATTCTTAAAGTGTGCGTATTCTTCAATTTCTAGTAGTTCTGATGTGCTATGCAGCCATTCCTGCCGAGTTGGGATCTGGGCAGATTTCCACTTGCGCGCAATAAGTAATTTGGCTCCGTTTAAGCTATATTGTAGAAGTTTCCATTTTATTTTACATATTTTCTTTGGTTTGTAGTTTAGAAGGGCTGTGGTTGGGGGCAGTTCAAATTGTTCTCCCATTATAGTTTTCAAATTGTGAGTAATGTCTTCCCAAAATGGGAGTAGTTTCGGGCAGTGCCACCAGATATGGGCCATTGTGCCCGGAGACCCGCAGCCTCTCCAGCATGTGGCATTAGATTGAGGGTATATTCGTTTAAGCCTGTCAGGGGTAAGATACCATCTAAACAGGACTTTGTGGTTAAGCTCCAATATTCTGGGGGAGGAGGAGGACTTGGCAGAGTTATAACATATGTTATCCCATTGCTCTTTGGGTATAAAAATTCCTAAGTCAGTTTGCCAGTTAGAGATATATGAGGATGTGGGTAGGGTAAGGGTGTCATCTAACAGTCTTTTAGTGATGGATAGTGAACCTCTGGGCGTCACCCCTTCTAGACAGAGTCTTTCGAATTTCATCAGATCCCTCAGTAAATCTTGTTTATGGGGTGATGAGCCTAGTAAATGTGTTATTTGAGCATATTTTAGCCATCGGGAGAAGGTTCCACCGACTAGTTCTATAAGCTGCGATCTGAGTTTCAATTTTCCTCCCTCGGTCAGGTAAGTGAAAGGTATGGTTGGGCCTGTATCAGGGGAGTACACTTCGTTAAGGACAAGCCCCCCGTGGAATTCCGCATTTATCGGAATTGGTGTCATTGGTGAGATGTATGTCGTGAGGCCTTTAGTCTTAAGTCTGATAGTATCCCATGTACGGAAGTAGTGAGCATAGAGGGGGGAGGTTCTAGATAGTGTGGGTCTACATGTTTGTTTAATCCAGCACAGTGGCCCTAGAGTGGGTGAGCGTAACAGGAAGGAATCTATAGAGGACCATGCTTTTGTGTGTGTGACATCATGCCACTCTAGGATTTTTTGCAGAACTACAGCTTTATAGTAATGTGATATTAGTGGTACCCCCAAGCCTCCCTTGCGTAGGGGTTTCGTCAAGATCTTTTTACTAATACAGGGTTTTACCTTTCCCCAAATAAAGGAATTTATCATGGATTGTAGTTTAGTCAGGTAATGCAATGGCAGTTGGATTGGTGCAGCCTGAAGTAGATACAGGATTTGGGGCAAGGTGGTCATTTTAACTGCCTGGATCCTTCCCCACCAAGACAGGGGTTTCTCTTGCCAGGAGTCGAAATCTTTTCTAAGTTTGTATAATAGTGGTATATAATTGAATTTAAACAATTTGTTAATAGAGGGGGCCAAATAAATTCCAAGGTATTTGAGTTTATCCTGAAGTAAGGTGTATGAGCATAGGGTGTTGAGATTCTCAAAGCTTTCTTTTGGAAGGTTAATATTAAGGATTTCAGATTTTCTGGCATTGATAGAGAAGTTAGAGTGGGCACTAAATCTCTCAAATTCTGTCAATAAGTGTGGCAGTGACTTATGTTGATGCGTTAAGAAGGTGAGAACGTCGTCAGCGTAAATAGTGAGCTTATACATATTGGGACCTAACTGTGGGCCAGTGATATGTGAGTTTCTCCGAATGTGGGCCGCTAGTATCTCAATGGATACGGCAAACAGTAGAGGAGACAGGGGACACCCCTGTCTCGTGCCATTTTTAATTCTAAAGCTGTCAGAAAGTGTGTTATTTGCCCTGACCTTAGCGGTCGGGCAGGAGTAGAGGCTAAAGATCCTCCGAAGCATCATGGGTCCTATCCCAATAGTGGTCAGGCAAAGTCTCAAGAAGGCCCAGTCCAGCCTGTCAAATGCTTTCTCAGCATCGGTTGAGATCAGGATGGTAGGTATTTTTGACCGGCCAGACTGTTCAATTAGGTGTAAGACCCTTGTGGTGTTGTCCCTTGCTTCTCTTTTTGGGATAAAGCCAGATTGGTCGGTGTGGATAACCTGTGGCAAGATTTTATTCATTCTGGTCGCTAATATTTTTGAGTAAAGCTTAATATCTGTATTAAGTAAAGATATTGGTCTATAGTTGCCCACCTGAGTGGTGTACTTGTCCGGTTTAGGGATAACTGATATGTATGCCTCAAGAGAGCCCTCTGACCATGTTGTTCCCTTATCTATAGACTTAAATAGGGTTGTTAAATGGGGGATAAGCAGGTTTTTATATTGTTTATAGTAGGCGTTTGAGAACCCGTCTGGACCTGGGCTTTTATGTAAAGGGAGGGAATTTATGGCTGTTGTTACTTCCTGAGGTGTAATGGGGCTATCTAGAAGTTCTGATAGTTCTTTAGGGATGCTGGGAAGAGAGGCATCTAGTATGTACTGTTCTGTGGCTGAAGGCGTTGCAGTTGCTGGGGGGGTTTGTAGGTTATAGAGACTGCTATAGAAGTTTTTAAACTCCTCAACTATTGAGGGGCTGCTTACTAAACTGTTCCCCGCGTTGTTCACTATCTTATGAATATGCGTGCTTAGCCTACGCTCCTTAAGAACTCTAGCTAGAGAGGGGCCTATCTTATTAGACCTAGCCAGGGATGTCTTTTTGAGATATATCGCTCTAGTTTGGGCTTCCTTGTAGAGTAGTCTATTTAAGTCATTTCTGTGTTGCCTCAGGAGGTCGGAAAGGGAGAGGTCGGCGGGTGCTTCTTGGTGTTGTTTCTCTAGAGTGCGTATGGAATGCAGAATAGTCGAGATTTGTGTTCTAAAGTGTTTTGTCTGTAAAGCTTTATGTTTGATCAGTTCTCCACGCAGGACCGATTTATGTGCTTCCCAAAGTGAGTGGGGGGAGATGTCATTTGTGTTATTAATTCTAAAGTACTCCTCAACGGTATCTGCTATGTGTTTGGAGAGTATTTTTTTTTTTTTTTTTTTTTTTTAAATTGTTTATTGAAAAGGATAAATTAAATCAACAATATAGGAGACGCAGCTCCAATACAGTGCAAATCAAATACATCTCTATTTCTTTTGTTGCATGACAAAAGTTAACTTAGCGGAAAACAATTGGTAATTGAATTTAAATTCCATTTCATCTAGTTTAAACAGAAAGACAAGAAGGACATAAGGTTACAAAAAAGCTAAACAACAGAAAAAAAGCGTCCTTCCTTGGTTGCATACTACTTGAAGATAGGTCCTCTTCTCCTGAATCTAAGTTAAGACTCGACTAAATGCATACATAATTCTACTCAGACTGACCGAACTAGTCCCTAGACCACTAAATACTGCTATATTCCAGTCAATAATCATTAATTTTGCTAGTACGGATTTTACTTGGAACATTCCGGGAGCCCGCTACAAGCTCCTGGTGCCTATAACAGGGGGTTAACTCTACTCGTGGCTCCTTGTCTACCTCTTCCTCCTGAGTTTAAGTCGCTGCGGAGACCTATATTCCCTTCTTGATAGGAGGGCCAGGCAGAAGGGGGGGAGGGCCCAGCGCGAAGGGGGATGAGAGAGAGAAAAAAAAAAAAAAAAAAAAAAAGGGAAAGGGGGAGGAAAAATGGGGGGGGAGATTCCTATCCCTTGCCCTCCCTCCTCTCCCTTTAATGAATTAAACCAGGACATCCCTCCCCAACATCCCCATCTTTCCTCTAGTGTTTGCCCAACCATGATCTAGGGAGCAAACCCCGTTCTATTTGGCTTTGTAGCCAGGGTGAGGATTTATACTGCAACACCGCCTGTTCCTGCATCTCCTCGGGAAGTGAGATAATGTATGATTTCCATTTACTAAAAAATCTAGAAATTTGTTTAGGGTTGATAGATCTTAAGTTGTATTGCTCCAGAACCATTTGGTACTGGACTTCTTTCAAAAAAATCGGTAAATTTAAGTGCTTTATGGTTCTTCCAGTTTCTTAGAATTAAATTCCGTGCTATCAAGATACATACATTAATAAATCTGTTATTAGGGAGAGCTGTCGTATATTTACATAAGAACACTATCTGTTGTAGCGTAACTTTGACACTTGTCCCCATAATCTTAGAGACCCAGAAATTGATCTTCTGCCATAATTGGGATATTTTGGGGCAGGACCAAAAACAATGAACATAGTCTGTGCGTTCCTTACTACACTTAGGACAATTCCCTTTTTCAGGACTCCATTTAACAAGTCTGGCTGGAGTGAGATATGCCCTATTAACTAGTTTCATATGAGATTCTTTCCAAGCATGCATATGTGTTGCCCTAGCTACCAGTGACATACTCTGTATTATAGTCTCACTCTCTAGTCTCAGATTTTCTTTTGCCCATTTTGTGGATATGTCTATAATATTGTTTTGGCCCCATGCTCTCATAATAGCAGTGTATGGCTGGGAGATAGTGCTCATCCCCTCACGATAATCAGTAATTATATGTTTCAGATCTTTGTTATCTATGCCCACCCCTGTCTCTAATCTCAAATTCTCCACCCAATGCCTAATTTGCAAATAGGCGAAGAAGCTAGACTTCGGGAGATGGAGCTGGTTAACAATATTCTCGAATGAGCGGAGTCTCAACTGGTTACCATCGCATAACTGAATTACATAATTCACCCCACATTTGGCCCATAGCTCAAATACCGAGGGCTTACATGCTATTGGGAAATTCGGATTACCCATTATGGGTAAATATTCTGATTTCCTAAAATCTGCTCCAAGTTCCTTGCAAATTTTCTGCCAGGCTTGTACAACACACTTAAAAGTGAGCAACTGGCATACTTGATCTGGTAATTTACTTGCCGTATGGTGAAGGATTGCCTTCAAGCTAAACGGTTTTATCAGAGAAGACTCAATCTCGTAAAACGAGATTTGATTTTTCTCGGTGATCCAATCCAGAGCAAATTTTGCTACTGCGACATAATTGTAAAATTTCAGGTTGGGACAGGCCATACCTCCAAAAGTTTTAGGGAGAGTTAGCTTAAATAGTGAGATCCGTGGTTTCTTGGCTTGCCAGAGGAACTGATTGAGCGCCTTATTAAAGGTATCTAGATCTTTTTTATATAGCAGAAGCGGGAGATTCTGTAGAAAATAAAGCAATTTGGGGAAGAGCACTACCTTGACTAACATGATTCGAGCAGTGAGGGACAGAGGGAGGTGCCCCCAGTTCTGCATTTTCAGAATCAGGCCCTTGATGCAGGGTTTGAAGTTGAGTTCATACCATCTGTTAGGGTCGGAGCTTAATGTAATTCCTAAATAAGTGATCTGAGTAGATTCTATAAATGGATGGGCACAGGGGCCTATAGGTTTGCGTATCCACATAATCTCTGATTTTCCGTAGTTAATTTTGTAACCTGAAAACGAACTAAACAGGTTGCATAGTTCCAATAACCGAGGGATAGAGGTCCTTACATTACTCAGAAAAAGCAGGAGATCGTCTGCAAACAACGAAAGAACCAACTTATGACCTCCCAGCTGAATACCTTGCATTTCCTTCCTTAAAAGAATTGCAAGTGGTTCAAGGGATACGTTGAAAAGGAATGGGGATAGTGGACACCCTTGACGGGTACCCCGCCCCAGGATAATATTCTCAGTTAGTTCTCCATTCACAATGATTGAAGAATTTGGCTTCTTGTATAGTTGTGAAATAAAGCCTTGAAAGGAGCCAGTTATACCAAACTTCCCTAGCGTTGTAAGCAGGTGGTCCCAAACGATAGAATCGAACGCCTTTTCGGCGTCGATTGTAAGTATCGCAAGGTCCGGTTTAGGGCCGTGTCTTTCTACCTTATTCCAAAAAAAGTCAAGAACCAATTGTATTTTCCTCAGATTTTTAACAGGGTTCCTGCCCATCATGAAACCCGTCTGGTCGGGATGTATGAGCTCTCCTAAGGGAGTTTTCAATCTATTCGCCAAGATATATGTAAGGATCTTATAGTCTTGGTTCAAGAGTGAAATAGGCCTATATGACGAGGTTAACTCTGGGTCTTTACCTTTTTTGGGGATCAAGACTATATTAGAAGCCGCAAATAAGGGGGATTGGGGTTTGTTCCTGATAAAATAGTCATTGAATAAGTTAACTAACACTGACGGAATCTGATCAGAGAGGAGTTTGTAAAACTCTGTTGGTAGAGCGTCTGGCCCAGGAGCTTTCCCTAGCTTCAGCTTCTGAATAGCTTTCACGATTTCTTCTACAGAGAAGGGCTTATTCAGCGCTTGAAGGGCCTCTTTATTGATTTGCGGGAGGGTTAGACCTTGCCAGAACTGTTGTTTCAAGAAGGAGTTAATCTGTTTCTCTGCATATAATTCTTGATATGCCTGGAAGAAGGCAGCTCTAATTGCTGAGGGATCAGTTACTCTGGTATTTTTAAACTTAATTGCTGAGATATAGTTTTTTTGCTGTCTTATTTTGACAATCCTAGCTAGGTATTTAGCTGAGACACCATGCACCCCAGCATATAGGGCTTTAAGCTTTAAATCTTCTGATACAGAGTGCTGTTTCAGAAACAGATCATACACAGCTTTACTATCTTTATACTTAAGCCATTGCTCGGGTGAAGGGGCGGTAAGATATCTCCTATAGTTGTTACTTAAGGTATTAGCTAATTGCAACTCTCTTCTCCTCCATATTGCCCTTGTTCTTACTACATACGCCTTGATCTCCCCTCTAAAAACGGCTTTCGCGGTTTCCCAGAGAATCTCTGGCCTATCTGAATAGTCTTGATTTTCAGCAATATATTGATACCATCTTTTCTGAATCCACTTTTTAAAGTGTGGATTATTGTAAAGATATTGAGGAAAAAAGAACTTATTTGTTGAGGTTGGTTTCTCACTTAGTCCTAGCTCTAATGAGATAATAGCGTGATCAGAGATCAAAATGTCTTGGATATCAGCCCGCATTTTTATTTTAGCCATATGTTTAATAGTTAGGAAGAAATCAATCCTTGAGAAAGAAGCATGCGCCCTAGAAGCGCATGTATACTCCCGCCGATCCGGGTTCTGGAGCCGCCAGATATCTTGTAATACAAGACTTTTAGTAAATCTTTGAAGGACATCTACATCCTTCGTTTTTCTTAATAGATTGGATATCTTTGATCTATCTAGAACCTGAGAGAAAACCAAATTAAAATCACCGACAACTATCAAGTTTTTCCCTGTGTACAGGAACAATTTCAACCTTAAACTTTCCCAGAAACTTTTATCCATCCTATTAGGACCATACACATTGCAAAAAACAAAGGTGGAGCCATTAACTTCCATCTCTAAAATTTGGTACCTCCCATTTATATCATTTTCTACAGTTATGATTTTGTAATCAAGTTGTTTACGTATTAATATTGCTAGACCTCTCTTGGATTTATCATATGGGGTGAACACTACCTCCCCCACCCACTTGCATTTTAATTTGACAGCCTCCTTGGGTCTGAGATGGGTCTCCTGGACAAACACTATATCAGGCTTTTGGTAGCCGAGGTGTCTAATGGCTAACTTCCTTTTACGTGGGGAAGAAATCCCTCCAATATTCCAGGATAATAGTTTCAACTTAACCATTTAGACTACTGGGGGTAGGAGGGAAAAGAGAGAGGAAAAAAAAGAAAAAAAAAAAAAAAAAGAAAGGGAGGGGGGGGGGGGGAAAGGATAAAAAAAAAGAAAGAGAAGGGGGGAACTCATCTCCCCCAGCACACCCGGCCCCCCCTTCCCCCCCCCCCTGAATTCTCCGCAGACAACATCCTACTCAGGTAGCCAACTAAGTTACACATGATTACCTCTGTCAATTGGAGAACCGCCATTGAATACCTTTTTGGGGTTCATCCTCTAGTCAAAAAGTACCTGAATTACAGGCCTATATTTTTACAATATGTCTTAATCTCTTCCAGTTTTGTAAAACTGCGAGATTCTCCATCTTTCTCTAAAATCACTTTAGCAGGGTACACTAATCTTGCATTTAAATTGGCCTTGATCAATTGGGAGCAAAATGGGGCCATTTCTCTACGCTTATTCTGAGTCTCCACCGAGAAATCCTGAAATAGTAAAATTTTGTTGGATCCTATCATAATATTATTGTTCTTACGGTACAATCTGAGGATGTGGAATTTGTCTTGATAATTTAAAAATTTAATAATGACTACTCTGGGTCTTGGCTGTCCCTCTAGGTTCCTTCTGGGCTGGCCTAGTCTATGAGCTCTCTCAATAGGTAACCTTACATTATCTATGTTGCTGCCTACAAGTTTTGGGAGCTGTGTGGCTGCAAAATTTATCAAATCATGATACTCAGCAGTTTCCGGGAGCCCCACCACCCTCAAATTATTACGCCTTGCTCTATCCTCTAATTCCTCGATTTTAGCTTGTAAAACAGGAAGTTTAGTATCATGTATTTTAACCAGCTGTTCTTGTGTTAATAATCTGTCTTCTGCGTCAGATACTCTGGATTCTACTTCATTAATACGAATTGCAAACTGTTTAATTTCACTCGTAGCCATGGCAATTTCTGACTTTAAAGCTTCAAACTGTGGCATAACTAGTTCTGAGATCTGTTGAATTAGTAGAGAGTTATCAGGACCACTTGCCCCTGCATCATTTTGATTGAATATCTCAGAGCTACTCTCATTTGGTTTAGCTTTTTTATCTTTTGATTTAGGTGGCATGCTGGGTGAGGTAGTTTTAGTATGTGAAATGAATCTTTCCATGAATTAAGTGAATAAGTGAACAAACTTCAGCCCCAGTACTAAAATTAAGATACTGAGTGTATTTTCAAACTTTAGGTCCCTTTAAGTGAGATGTAGACCTAATTCCAATAGAATAGACACTGAAACAAGTGAGTGTGTGCTACGCAACCTGAAACAGAATTATCAGGCTAATCCTGTTAAAGTTAGTGTAAAGCTATATATAGATCGAGGGGTCCTATTCCTTCCCTTGTTCTATCTCCCCTCTCTCCTTTCCTTTCCTGAGTGAACTAAAGTGAGATTATGTGTACCAAACAAGCAGGGCAAGTAGAGTGATATAAACACAAGTCTATAATTGCAAATAGTGTGAAAAAAAAACAAACAGTGACTCAAATTTCAGCACCTTCTGGGAGCGCAACAAAAGAGCCCCTTAGAGGGTGTGGATATAGAAAAACAAGTGAAAATAAGCACACCACCTCACAAGATAATGTTGATCTCAGTTTCCTAATTCCACACAAAAATAGCAGTTTTAGTTATTCTGCCTAGAAATTCCTAATCTCTGTAAAAAAAGAAAAAAAAACAGTATGCAATGTAATACAGTAAAACACTTAACTCAAAGCAGAATATATCAACCTTTTAACCAGACTTTTTTCCCTTTCTCTTGCCCTCTTTCTTTCCCCTTTTTTATTTTCTTTCCTTCTCTTTTTTCCTTTTCCCTCTCCCTTCAACACTTTTCCATAATTGGATTGGGTTATAATGTCCAGGTCTAATATTTCCCAATTATGTAGCTCCTAAGGCCAGCTTCTGGGGCCCTTGTCTCTCAGATATATAATACCTTACAAACACATTAGACCCACGAACTCAATTATATAGTCAGGTCGGCCCAATTGGGGATAGGAGAAAGTCTCTTGTTGTGTTAAGCAGTCCCTTGTTCAAGAGGAAACCTTTTTGTTCTAGCCAAGTTTTTTAAATCAAGGGAACTTTTCTCCAGAATGTCCGAGTAGTGTATAGTTCCCCAGGGCCAGTTATGGAACAGACCCAGTTGTTCAAAAAAAATAGGGAGGTATTATTTCCACTCTCACTTGGACCTTTGTATTTAAGAGAGAGAAAGTTTATTGCTGAAGTGTGGGGAGTTTTTTGCCTGGAGTAGGGCCTTTTTTACCTCGCTATGTCCAGCTTAAACACAGTTTTAGGGAGAGGTGTTATAAGTAGTCTGGTGTATGTTGCACAGTAACACGCAGCGTATCCAAGCTCACATAGATATAGAAAGTATTGGAGGATCTTACCAGACCTTAGCGGCAGCTATCTTCCCCCTAATACCGGCTCTGCTTGAGGCATTTACCTCTCTTCCACTGCTGCCAGTGAGTCCCAGCCTTCCTGGTTCAAACGGTGGTTAGAGTGCTGCACGGCTCCTTCTTGCGAGCCTTCCTTCAGCAGAGTACCGTTTCACCGACTGAGCTCCAGCGTCCTCTCTCTGCCAGGCCCGCCCGTGAACCTCAGCTGCTTCCGACTCACGCTCTGGCCAGGACACGCCTCCAAAGGACGTCACCGTCTGGGGTACCTTGCCGTCCTACCGGACCAAGACCTTTCTGCCGGGGTAGACACACAGCCGCAATTGGTGGGGGGGCCACCGATCCCAGACACCTCCAAGATCTCCGCCTCGCCCGCAGCAGCAATATCTCCCCTCTCTTTCCTGGTGGTAAGCCTGAGATGGTTCCACGGGTTTATTAGATTATTATCTGTCCCATAGCGAAATAAAGTTATGTAGGAACGCCGCCTGGCGTCACGACTCGGCACCTGAGTCTGTCTGCAGTTAGGGACCGGCTTCTGTAAAAAAGTATCCAGACCAGGTAGCTTCTCTCTGGCCAAGGATAAGCACAGGTGGGGGGGTGGTCGATAATGCCCTTCGCAGTAGAGCAAGATGCTAGCGTGCAGGTAGCTGCTGCTAACTCCTCCCCTTCCGGTGAGTATTTTGTTTTTTAGTAACGCTTCGTCTAACCTCCAAACAAAGGGGGATAGAGGGGCTTCTGACCATTCAAGGGTTATTGACACCATAGCGTGATCGGACCAACTAGTTGGGGTGATTTCTGCATTCTGAATTTGGCCGTATATAGATTGATCAGCTAAAACATAATCTATGCGGGAGTAGTTTCTGTGTGGGTTTGAGTAAAAGGTGTAGGTGCGTTGAGAAGGGTGTTTCAGTCTCCATGTGTCAAGTAAAGTCAGGGTTTGAATGAGGGACACTGTGTCAGTGAGTGTTTTAGGGGGAACACTGCTGCGTCCCGTCGAACAGTCCAAGGTGGGGTCAAATGCTAAGTTAAAGTCCCCCGCCAGAACAAGAGGTCCCTTCAGGTGAGAGAGTATATGACGTTTGAGTGTTTTCAGGAATTTGGTCTGTTTTGTGTTAGGAACATAAATGTTAGTCAGTGTTAACGGCCTGTTAAATAGTAAGCCAGTCACTATTATCCATCTACCTCCCGGGTCAGAGACAGTTTCTAGCAGTTGGAATGGTAAGTGTCTGTGGAACAGAATCCCCACCCCACCTGTTTTCCTAGTATTATGGGAGAAATATCCCACAGGGTAGTCTTTGTTAGAGAATAGAGGGGGGGAATCCTTAGGGAAGTGGGTCTCCTGGACGAAGACTATGTCTGCTTTTATCTTTTTGAACCACGCCAGTGCTACAGAGCGCTTGGTAGGAGAGTTTAGCCCTTTAACATTCTGTGTGACTATTGAGACTAATGGAGGCGCCATGACGTTCTGGGTAACCGGCAGTTTATGATGTGTAGCCTAAGTGTATGCAGGTGGGTGCTAACGTGTTTACTAAGGGGAATAGGAAGGGTAGTTCTTACCTGAAGCCGCAATTCCTCTCGAAGCGTACCGCCCCATCCAGACCAAATGGACGAGGTAAGTGTAGGGAAGAAAAGGGGGAAACAAAGGACAGATAGAAGTCTAAAAGAAGAAAACATAATGATTAATAATCCAGTTATAGACTGAACATCAATATTAATACACAAAAAATTAAACAAACAGTGCATGAGTATTCTAACAGGAGTACTCATAGGTAGAGTGGGGGGGGAAAGTGGCTGCTACTACGTTTGGTAGCAGGCCGGTTATCTAATCACATTATTTTATAGGAACGTGAATTCTGGTAGGTCTTCTAGAAATATGGGCAGTAATTGTAACAGGCCATATGGGAGGTCAATCTCACTTTTGACATCTGGGATAATCAACAAACCTCAGTAACCATATGTAGGGACTAAGTAGGGGGACAGTAAAACTGGGATTCTAATGTTACTGCTATAAATCTAGATGGCTAGGGACCAGTTGATTGTTCTAGGCATGTACAGTATGGCTAATGAAAAGCAGAAAGCATAACCGCACATTTTTTGCATTAGTTAAATGTTTTTCAAGTGGATCAGTCCGGGTTCGAGGATGGGTCTTTGGGCTGTGTTCTGTTCCTTTTGTGGCGTGAGACCTGAGTCCAATCTTGTCTTCGTGTTCGCTGATCTTTAGGTGGGGGAGGCATGTCGGATATGGAGGGAAGAGTAGGGGGCCGAATGCCCAGTTGGGAGCAGAATGATTCCAGGTCTTCGGGGCTTCTGTAGATAGCAGAAACATTGTCCTTTACTACTCTGAGACAGAAAGGAAAGCCCCAACGATATGGTATTTTTTGTTCTCTCAAAAGCAGTGTCAGGGGTTTAGCCTCCCTCCTCTTTGTTAAAGTCATTTGACTCAGGTCTGCAAAAAATTGTAAAGCATGTCCCTCAAAAGTAATGGGTGCTTGTTGTCTTGCTGCAGATAAGATATCCTCTTTGTCTTTATAATTAGTGAATTTTAGTATAATGTCCCGCGGGGGTGCGGGGTCTTTGGGCAGGGGTCTTAAGGCACGATGAAAACGGTATAGCAGGTATTCTTTCCCCCTGACCTCTTGATTTTTGTTTCCCATGAGCTCATTAAACAGTTTCTGGAGAAAGGGCAGCAGGTCTGCAGCTTTAATAGATTCAGGGACTCCCCGTATCCTGATATTCTGGCGTCTGCCTCTATTATCCAGGTCCTCAACCTGGTCTTGTAGTTGCTGAATAATATTGGAGTTGCAGGTTGAATGTTGGATTTGTTGGTCAAGTAGCCTGTCTGTGCTTTCTAGGCTTTCTTCCAGATTTGCAATTCTATTGCCTATTTCGTTAATTTCTTTTTTAACCTCTGTGAGGCTTGATTTAATCATTGACCTCACTTGTGTTATGAAGTTGGAAAAATCTTCTTTAGAGGGGAAAGATAGTATATCTGCCTTAGTAAGAATATTGTCTTCTTCCAATGTTATGTCAGTCTCTGCCTGCGCAGGGGGAGATTTTGAAGGAGAAGATGGGGGTTTGTGCAGTGGGGTTATCCATGGCCTTGAAGAAAGAGTGAACTTTAGGTGTAACTGCCCCAGTTCCCTTTAATGTTTTTTCAGTTCTGGGCCCTTTCCTAGTAGCCATGAAAGAGCTATGTTAAACAAGGTTTAGATGGAACTGTTAGGGTCAGGCTAGTGCCGG
This sequence comes from Bombina bombina, assembly GCF_027579735.1. Classification (NCBI taxonomy): domain Eukaryota; kingdom Metazoa; phylum Chordata; class Amphibia; order Anura; family Bombinatoridae; genus Bombina; species Bombina bombina. The sequence goes on along the minus strand of NC_069503.1, from coordinate 392,536,591 downwards.
GTTGCGAGCTAGGTTGCTGCCCGCTATGAGGGGACTGATCACTCTTGGCAAAAATGGAGAGGACTGTGGCAAGGAGGGTCTCTGTGAATGATATCTAGATATCCACGTGGCCTGGTTATGGCGGTGATAACTGCCCAATATCGTAGAGGTATTCACTGTGTCTTGGTTTGCGCTAACATATGGTGTGTGACAGATTCATATTTTCAAAGGGTTTCATACTCCTTTATGTAGCGGCTCTGTATGTATGGCCTTGCATGGAAGCTCTGAAAGATTTACTCACTGCGGTGTCTGGAGCCGTTGGATTTTGCAGTCACATATCGCCTCAATGTCTGATCGCAGTTTCCTGTGTTCCGGAGGGGTGAGATGACGGTTAGTCAGCCGGACAGGCCTGTGGTTTGAAAATGTAGTGGCCTCCGGGTGTTTGTGTCGGACCGCGTGGTCGGCCGCGCTGTGTTAGAAATGCTGATCTTCTACGGTACCGGCTGGAGTTCAAAACTTCTTTTACTCGATCTTTGATGTCAGCGGATGTTCTGTAGCTAAGAGTCACATATAGATTGACGTTCCTAAGCCTTTAAAAGTTTTAATAAAACCGGCCTCACACCGGAGCTCTTTCAGCTTGCGTCCATTTCTGAAGCAGGCTAGCTCCGCCCCCCGCACATTTTGCTTTTTAGCTTGAGCAGTGTGCTTCTGATTGGAGCACCAGCTGCTGACACACAAAACAAATAAAGAAATGTAACTTAAAGGGACACTGTAACCAAAATTTTTCTTTCATGATTCACATTGAGCATGAAAGTTTAAGCAACTTTCTAATTTACTCCTATTATCAAAAGTTCTTCATTCTCTTGGTATCTTTATTTGAAATGCAAGAATGTAAGTTTAGATGCCGGCCCATTTTTGGTGAACAACCTGGGTTGTCCTTGCTGATTGGTGGATAAATTCATCCACCAATAAAAAAGTGCTGTCCAGAGTACTGAAACCAAAAAAAAGCTTAGATGCCTTCTTTTTCAAATAATGATAGCAAGAGAACGAAGACAAATTGATAATAGGAGTAAATTAGAAAGTTGCTTAAAATTGCATGCTCTTTCTGAATTACAAAAGAAAAAATTTGGGTACAGTGTCCCTTTAACTGGATAGGTAGTAAGGGGCTATGTAAAATTTAATAATGCAATATGGATTTTAACATTAAAAAAGTCAGATGTTTTTCAAGTAACTTATCAGGGTTAAGTGTATGAAAGGGGAGATTTGTGTTTCTTTCTTTTACTCTCCCTTTAAAAGTAAAACTAAGGAGATAGACTTGGGACTGAAATAAGTTGCTTTTAATTGTCTTTATGCTACCATTTTCTCCACTTTTTACATCAACTTTTTCGTCACTTTTAATTAACATTGCAGACAAATCTTTTAAATTGGAATACTTACACTCATGCATATAACTTTATAGCACTTTTACTAATCTGTCCATATACTTATTTTTCTTTGTCAGCTTGCTTTATAGTCTTCTGGTATTCCATTTTATTTATTCAGAAAGCACACAGCATTTTCATATGCTATGTTGCAAGAGAAAACTAATGCTATATTTTAAGACTTCTAATTAAGACTGTTCAGCAACACATTTTCAATGCATTAAGTTATTGGACATTTTTGTTCTGAGGTTGTTTTGAAGAAGAAACTAATATAATGATTCCTATTAAAATTAGTTTTAGGCTTTAGGAGAACTGTCCTTGCTGCTGACAAAGCTTCCTGCTGCTGTTGTGTACTTACTGTCAATATTAATCTGAGCTGTAATTTCCATTTCAATACCAAACGTCAAAAATCACTGTTTACTTACTTATAATATGCTTCCTGCTGGTGTTAAATCGTGTAACCTACTGGGGTTTTGGGACCTGAAAGAAATTGTTTCTAAGTAATTGGCTGGCAAGGGTTGTGTACAGAAATAAGCCTGCTCAGCAAAGATTACAATGGATTTAGTTTAACCGCATGAAACGGATGAAGACACAGTCCAGATGTCAGTTACAGTTTCAAAGAGAGACAAATAATTTTATAAGCATACATTTATAGAGATATTTAGCAATCATACACCAGCGTTCTTTTTATAGTAACAGGTTGCCTGGTTAAAGGGACATGAAACCCAAAAAAAAAAATTTTTCATGATTCAGATAGAGAATACAATTTTAAACAACTTTCTAATTTACTTCTATTATCTAATCTGTTTCATTGTCTTGGTATCATTTGTTGAAGGAGCAGCAATGAACTAATGGTTTCTAACTAAACACATGGGTGAACCAATCACAATCTATATATATGCAGCAACCAATCAACAGGCAGAACCTAAGTTATCTGCTGCTCATGAGCTTACCTAGATAAACCTTTCAGCAAAGAATAACAAGAGAAGGAAGGAAATTAAATAATAGAAGTAAATTGGAAAGTTCTTTAAAATGTTAGTCTGAATCATGAAAGAAAAAAATTGGGTTTCATGTCACTTTAAGTAGAATAATGCATTTCCTATAGACTACAGCAATGCTGTTAAGTGTAAAGTCTGCTCTTATACTTGGGGCCCAGTTGCACATAGCTATAGCCCATGGCCCCTATTGTTGGGGTGAGTGTGTATTTTATTTAAAATACTTATATTCACCCCCACTGATTGGTTAACATTAATTACTTCCTAATTAATATCACTTTCATTGAGCTCACATTACACATCATATTATCCATGAGAAAATGTGAATACTGTTTTCAAAGGAGTTTTCTATTAAAATGTGGAAATACTGCACCATGTGTTCTTCCTGGTCTTATTAACAGAAGCAGACTCCAGAGGACTGAAATCGCTTCCTTGATGTAATGCAGCTTTGTTACTATTTTAATATACTTATTTTAATTACTTATATTGTATCATACTGATACACTATACCTTTTTAGTAGATAATATATATTTCTTTCCAATGGCAGGGAGAGTCCACAAATTCATTCATTACTGTTGGGAATACAACACCTGGCCACCAGGAGGAGGCAAAGACACCCCAGCCAAAGCATTAAGTATCCCTCCCACTTCCCTCACTCCCCAGCCATTCTTTGCCTAGTCAGCTAGGAGGTTGGTGAAGAAAGTGCTCTGAAGATTTCTGGAAGTCCTTTAACAGGTAGTTTCCCTGGACTGGGGTTCTTAGAGTAATTTTCTTAGTAAGAGTTGTGGTGAAAGTTAGCTACTGGATGTTGCAGGGAAGCTTCTCTGTCCTCCTTTCAGTATATGTCTGCTAACACCCCCTCTGGCAACCGGTGTAAGTTTACACTGCTTTCCTTTATGTCTTAGGTCTCTGTTAGAAGAGGATGAAGCTGTCAGACCTGGGGGTGCTGTAACTGCTCTACAGCAGAGACCCTGGAAGGTTCCTTCCAGGATGAAGATTCTCCTGTCAGCCTGTCAGGTACAGCAGATGGATCCTAGACTGGATGTAAGGACTCCCTGAGGTAATCGGGTATGCCCTGAGTTTTAAGTTTTCCTTAATGGCTGGCTGCCTAGTAGAGAGGAACTGCAGTTAATCTATTTGCAGGTTTGTTACAACCTCTCAAGGAGGATTATGGCTCATTCTACATGTGCAGTGTCTTCTTCTTGGGCCTTTAAGAATGAAGCTTCTATGGAGCAAATCTATAAGGTGGCTACCTGGTCCTCTTTACATACCATTTAAAAAAATAAGTTTGATGTTTTTTGCCTCAGCTGAGGTTTCCTTTGGGTGAAAGGTGTTTCAAGTGGTGGTGCCTTTAGTTTAGCTCTGCCTTCCTTATTTTCCCTCCCTGTTCATTTGGTGTCCTCTCTAGTAATGAATGAATTTGTGGACTCTCCCTGCCATTGGAAAGAAAACAAAATGTATGCTTACCTGATAAACTCTTTTCTTTCCAAACAGGGAGAGTCCACGAACCCACCCTATTATATTTAAGGCAGCATTTTTTCCTTATCTTCTAGCACCTCTATACCCTTAGTGTTTTTCCTACTTTTCCTTTTTTCCTTGGCTGAATGACTGGGGGAGTGAGGGAAGTGGTAGGGATACTTAAAGGGACACTGAACCCAAATTTTTTTTCTTTCATGATTCAGATAGAGCATGAAATTTTAAGCAACTTTCTAATTTACTCCTATTATCAAATTTTCTTCATTCTCTTGGTATCTTTATTTGAAATGCAAGAATGTAAGTTTAGATGCCGGCCCATTTTTGGTGAACAACCTGGGTTGTCCTTGCTGATTGGTGGATACAGTCATCCACAAATAAAAAAGTGCTGTCCAGAGTTCTGAATAAAAAAAACTTAGATGCCTTCTTTTTTAAATAAAAATAGGAAGAGAACGAAGAAAAATTGATAATAGGCGTAAATTAGAAAGTTGCTTAAAATTGCATGCTCTATCTGAATCACGAAAGGAAAAATGTGGGTTCAGTGTCCCTTTAATGCTTTGGCTAGGGTGTCTTTGCCTCCTCCTGGTGGCCAGGTGTTGCATTCCCAACAGTAATGAATGAATTTGTGGACTCTTCCTGCCAGCAAAGAAAATAATTTATCAGGTAAGCATAAATTTTGTTTTATAAGTGCAGACTAACACTTTCTTTTGCTAAATAGATATATAACTATAGTAACAGTCAAGATGTAATGTTAAAAATAGGCACCTATGGGTTTTAAGAATTTTAAGAAGGTAACACTGTTTAATTATAACAGCAAAAGAGGAAACTCGGGTTCTTTAGTTAAAATCCAAAAATCTTTATTTTCTCAAAAAAGGATAAAATCCATATACACCAGCACAAGAACAAAGAGGTACCGGTTGGTCCTATTATATATAACTGTTTAATTATATAACTTAAAGGGATACTGTTTGCACTAGGAAGCGTGCTAAGGTAACTAAGTACTGAATTAAGGGGGGGGGGGGACAGAAAATGTGTGAAATAGATCACTTTTATTGACAACTTATGATAAACAAAGCAATGATTATACATTAGGCAGTACTTAGCTTCAATTGTTAATGGCTTGATAGTTGCTAAAGATGACCAATAGTAGTGGAAGAACAAAAGATGAGCTGCGTTTGCAGATGTAATTAATGAAGCCAACAGAAAAAAGGGAATTTCTCCAAATAACCATAATAGGGCAATGATAGAAAGGTATATATCAAACTGCTCTGCTCTAAAAATAACAGATACAGTAAGATGTCTGTGGCGCTTATGTACAGCTTAACATTAACTACTATATGACTGATGTGGTATAGAAAAGGAATAGAACATTATAATATTTAATTTAATATTGGTTGAAAACCACAACACACAGTTAAAATTCATAAAATGTGCACAGCAAAAAATCACAGCAAAAAATCAAATCATACAGACATGCAAAATACACTTTAAAAATGCATATACAAAGTACATATAGAGAGGAACCGGCTACTATGGGATCTATAGCTCAGTCAGAGTGTAGCAAACAAAAAGACTCTGGGGATATTCGATTTGTCCAAACAACAGAGATTAAGAGTACAGTCTCTCATTAAATTTTGCACGGCAAACTATATTTCCTATAAATGAAAAGAAGACAAGAGAAACTTGTCACCAGCGGAGCAAAGTTCATAAGCAAGCTTGACAAAGGCTGCAATAGCCGAAACCCGTTGCTCTTTTCACAATTTCGACCCTTATGAGGATCTGTAGCCAAGGTCTGGACTCCAGAGGCCTAACGAAACTGCCAATTCCGGTAAATCCGAAGAAGACTGCTTTGAATAGCACTTTAGCGAGGAAGGCTAACTTCATGCTTCTCCCACATAGATGGAACGTCTTCAACCACCTCCTGGTGTAAGTAAAATTGGAAACCTTGTTTATGAACTTCATTCCGCTGGTGACAAGTTTCTCTTTTCGTAGTGTTTTTTTGTTTTTTAAATTTTGTAATTTAGTTTTTATTATTTTTTGTTTATTTTAGTTTTTTAAAATAGTAATGTTAGTTAATTTATAGTTTAAGCTTATTTTTTTTTTTATTTCACGGGTAAGTTTTTTTAAGGTAGTTAGTATATTATAACTTTAATTTAAAGTTGGGGGGTGTTAGGTTTAGGGGTTAATAGTGTGTCGCAATGTAAGGGGTCCGATGGTTTAGGGGTTGATAGGTTTATTATAGTAGTTGCGATGTGGGGGGCCATTGGTTTTGGGGTTAATAGGTTTATTATAGTAGTTGTGATGTGGGGGTCAGCGGTTTAGGGGTTAATAGGTTTATTTAGTGTTGGTGATGTGGGGAGTCGGCGGTTTAGGGGTTAATAGGTTTAATATAGTATTTGCAATGCGGGGATGGCGGTTTAGGTGTTAATAGTGTAGTTTATGGGTGTTAGAGTACTTTGTAACATTTTTGTTATGAGTTTTGTGAAGCATTTTTGTTTTGCAAAATCCATAACTACTGGTCTCTGATCGCAAAATGGATCGTGGCGGTATAAGCTATAATGCTAGACAATAGCCAAATCGCAAAACCTGTAATACAGGTGCAATGAAAATTCCACACTCAAAAGCCATTTTTTTTTAGTGCGGAATGGAGGGTTGCGGTACAGGCTAAAACACTTGCGGTATAGCCCCCCTACCACCATGACTTGCAATACGGGAGACCTGCCATTCCGCTCGCAAAGGCCAATTTTTCAGTGGTATAGCCGTACCGAAAAAATTGTAATTTGGCCCATATATTGCTATTGCAAATGGGCCAAAAGTGTTTCAAACAAGTGCATGATCCTTAGCTAACATCTCTGCTTTTCAATAAAAGATACTAGAAGACTGAAGAAAATTTGATAAAAGTAAATAAAAAATTGTTTTAACATTGTATGCTCTTTATGAATCATGAAAGAAAAAAATGTATGCCCCTTTAATAACTTAAGAAAATCCATGAGAAAAATGTACTGCAATTGCTTGGAATACCATTAGTGAGAGGCCTAATTATATGACATTTTTTTAAAGTGTAAAGTCATAAAAACTATTGAAAAACAATATGCAAAGGCCTGTGCATGGCATGTTTTATTCAGTTATAACAGGACGTCACAAAAATCCCTAATCGGGATCAAACAAACTTTTAAGTAACAATCTCTCTGAAAAATAAAAATCTCCTGGTTTTACATACTAGCTTATAAGGGGAAGTAAAATGTTGACTTGTTTCGGTTAGTTTCGGATGGATTCGGATGTTTTCGAATTTCGTTTTTGGATCGATTCGAATTCGGATACATTCGAATGCATTCGTTTCAGGTTCGTTTGGATTCATTCGGATTAGAATAAATTTGGATGTATTTGGATGTATTAGGTTCGGATTCCATTTGTAAATTCGGAATTTCGGTAAGTGTTAGGTGGGATTAGACTAGTATTATGTACTGTAATATTAGGTGTAACCCATAGCAGAGTGATATAACCTAATATACAGTACAATACTAGTGTAATTGTGATTAGTCCATGGCCATCCAAATGTTACGAATAAATCCGAACTAATTCGGATTTATTCATTAGATTCGGTGCTACGGTAATTCGGAAATTCGAATCAATCCGAATCTCCGAATTTAAATTCGGAACGAAACGAAACGCACATGTCTAGTAAAATGTAAACTTGCATGATTCAGACTTTTAAACAACTTTGCAATTTACTTCTATTGTCAAATTTGCTTAATTCTCTTGATATCATTTTTGGAATAGAAAAACATAATTAGGCTCAAGAGCAATAATGCACTACTGGGAGCTAGCTCAACACATTGGGTGAGCCAATGAGAAAAAATATATGTTTAGGAACCCTGGGTAGTGCTTGCTGATTGGTGGCTACATTTATCCACCAAGCAGCTTGCGCTACCCAGGTGCTAAACTAAAAATGGTCTGGCTCCAAAGCTTACATTCTTGCTTTTCAAATAAAGATACCAAGAGATCAAAGAAAAAATGATAATAGGAGTAAACTAGAAAGTTGCTTAAAATTCAATGCTACATCTGAATCATGAAAGAAAAAGTTTGGGTTTCATATCCCTTTAATAACTGAAATCTAAAAATGCTACCTTTTTATATTGTGTTCATGCATACAATAACATTTAAAGGTCTCTTTTTCAAAAAAACACTGAACAGATTTAATTTCATTTTTGACCTTTATATCCCTTTAATTTTTAGGGCTTGTGGTAATAGCTTATCCATTCTAAAACACAAACTTTTAGCTTTATGGAAATTAAATGAATCTTTAATAAAACTTAAACTATCATTGCACAGCTTTAGTAAACACACAGACCTAGATTACAAGTTGAGTACAAAAGTATTATTGCTACTGTGTATTCACATCACTCAATATTTCTAATGCAGGTCTTAAAAAGGGCTACATTTTACAGGGGTATTTACTTCCTTCACTTCCTGTGCTATCCATTAAAAGTATAGAGCAAGCTAAATTTATTCCGCCCAAATTAAAATGCTTGGTTAAACTATGTAGCCATCTACCTGTAACACTAGATTGTGCTTTATTCTTTGTGCAAGGTTGTGCAAAAGCTAATGCACCCTATGGTAGTGATTGTGTTTCACTTGTAATCTAGCACATAATCTTTTGTATTTTTCATAGATAATATGCTAGACTTTATTATGCCAGCAATACATCTTCATTTGTTTCTATTTTCTTTATGCATTAAAGGGTAACAAAATGAATAGCATGTTTTTGAGATACTATATCAGCATTTTAATAAGCATAGATTTCAGGCTATAGATAATAAATGATTGCTTCAGAATCTGTAGCTATGAGAATATGAAAATAAAATATGAATGATCCTCTTACAATTAATTTATAACATTATAAGCAAATGTCTCCAGTGTGCTACAGCTTACTGAACTAGAAGTGTCTGTTGAGCACATACTATGTGTATTTATAATAGTCTTTTAAAGGGACAGTCAAGTCCAAAAAAACTTTCTTGTTTCAGATAGAGTATGTAATTGTAAACAACTTTCCAATTTACTTTTATAACCATTTTTGCTTTGTTCTCTTGGTATTCTTAGTTGAAAGCTAAACTTAGGAGGTTCATATGCTAATTTCTTAGACCTTGCAAAACGTCTATCTAGAAGACAAAAAAAGAAGAGGTGCTTCCTTATGTATATCAGCTATATACAGACAGGTAAATGGCTCAAACACAGTATACTCACAAAATGAGCAGCACCAGTTGTGCTATTAGAGGCAGACTGGAGTCTCACAGCACTCTAGCTCGCTGACTCCGTGGTTTCAGAGATCCGAATATAGCACTCTTCAGATGAGAAGAGCTCCTGCTCAGCTCAATCCCAAAGGACGTCAGGAAACATCACATCTGGCTGCTGCGCAATGTGTGGTGATCAAAAAAGATCAGGCAGTGCAAAGTCATAGGTAAAAACAAACTTTAATAAAATAATAAATAAAACAATGTAGCACTCATAAGTGCATCAGTGTGATATGCTACGCGTTTCTCGGTCCACTGACCGTTTCATCAGGCATACAAACCTATCACTTCGCAAACTATTTAAATCTACCTGAACCAATCAGATAATAAAAACTTCCTATGTCATTAATAGCAACAGTGTTACTAATTATTAATTACACACATAGTACATCACCACATTTTTTTAAGTTGATTTAATCACACTTGATAATTTAATTAGTCACCAAGAAATAGATCCATATTGGATTCTATCATTTCAGATAGGAACATAGATTCTTAAATTGCACAAATGGGCACATCCTACAGGAATTATTTTTATTAGAATTAATTAATAGTATATCATAGTGTCCATGCTTATATCCTATATTATAAAAGGCCAAGTGTTTGTCTGAAGCCGTCATACGCAGTAGAGACAAACACTTGGCCTTGAGATAGGGAGCGCGAGGTACACAAACAGCTGTTAGGTCTGGGGAGCGCGAGGTAAGCTGATTGAAACAGCCTGTGGCAAGAGATATGGAGCGCGAGCTACTCAACAGCTGTGAGGTGTGCTGCGTGAGAAGTGGCCACACGCTCCCCAGACCTCACAGCTGTTTGTGGCCGACGGGAGCGTTGCGATGGGGGCGTGGCTGGGCGTCGCGATGGGCGTGGCCGGGCGAGTGCCGCCGCGATGGGGCGTGGCCGGACGTCGTGATGGGCGTGGATGGGCGGGTGCCGCCGCGATGGGGCGTGGCCGGGCGGGGTCCCGCGATGTGAAGACTTCAAGACAGAGCCAGAGAGGGAGCAGGAGAGGGGGGGAGAAGGGCCAAAGAGGGGAGAGAGAGCCAAAGGGGGGAGAGAGAGCCAAAGGGGGGAGAGAGAGCCAAAGAGAAGGGGGGGGGGAGAGAGAGCCAAAGAGAAGGGGGGGTGAGAGAGAGCCAAAGAGAAGGGGGGGGGAGAGAGCCAAAGAGAAGGGGGGGGAGAGCCAAAGAGAAGGGGGGGAGAGCCAAAGAGAAGGGGGGGGAGAGCCAAAGAGAAGGGGGGGGAGAGCCAAAGAGAAGTGGGGGGGAGAGCCAAAGAGAAGGGGGGGGAGGGGGAGAGCCAAAGAGAAGGGGGGGGAGCCAAAGAGAAGGGGGGGGAGAGCCAAAGAGAAGGGGGGGAGAGCCAAAGAGAAGGGGGGAGAGCCAAAGAGAAGGGGGGGAGAGCCAAAGAGAAGGGGGGGAGCCAAAGAGAAGGGGGGGAGAGCCAAAGAGAAGGGGGGGGGGAGAGCCAAAGAGAAGGGGGGGAGAGCCAAAGAGAAGGGGGGGGAGAGCCAAAGAAAAGGGGGGGGAGAGCCAAAGAGAAGGGGGGGGAGAGCCAAAGAGGAAAAAGAGCCAAAAAGGAGAGAGAGTCACAGAGGGGGGAGAGAGAGCCAAAGAGGGGGGAGAGAGAGCCAAAGAGGGGGGGGCAGAGCCAAAGAGGGGGAGGGGAGCCAAAGAGGGGGGGGCAGAGCCAAAGAGGGGGAGGGAGAGCCAAAGAGGGGGGGGAGAGAGCCAAAGAGGGGGGAGAGAACAAAAGAGGGGGGAGAGAGCAAAAGAGGGGGGGGAGAGCCAAAGAGGGGGGGGGGGGCAAAGGGGAGGGGAGAGCCAAAGAGGGGGGAGAGAGAGAGCCAAAGAGGAAAGAGAGCCAAAGAGGAGAGAGAGCAAAAGAGGGGAGAGAGCCAAAGAGGGGGGAGAGAGAGCCAAAGGGGGGGAGAGAGCCAAAGGGGGGGGGGAGAGCCAAAGGGGGGGGGGAGAGCCAAAGGGGGGGGGAGAGCCAAAGGGGGGGAGAGAGCCAAAGGGGGGGAGAGAGAGCCAAAGAGGAGAGAGAGCAAAAGAGGGGAGAGAGCCAAAGAGGGGGGGGGGGGGAGCCAAAGAGGGGGGGAGAGAGCCAAAGAGGGGGGAGGAGAGCCAAAGAGGGGGGAGAGAACAAAAGAGGGGGGAGAGAGAGCAAAAGAAAGGAGGGAGAGAGCAAAAGAGGGGAGAGAGAGAGCAAAGGAGAGGGGGGAGAGAAAGCAAAAGAAAGGGGGGAAGAGAGAGCAAAAGAGAGGGGGGAGAGAGCAAGGGGTGGGACCGCTGTACTGCAAAAAATGGCCCGTGTACACGGGCTTTAGTACTAGTATCACTATAATTCACTTATTATTTTTTGCATTTCATATATAACAATATCCTACTATTGATGTTATTAGTCATGATGCAAATATACCTTTAGTTTTTTTAGCCAATCGATATGACAGATGTGTGAGTACAATCTAGATATATAGAGCCTACCTCTGTTGTGTGTTTAAAGTGGATATTTTGAGTTATTAGTAAAAATATTGATCACATATACCTATCCGTTTTTCCATCACCCTGTCATATATATTTTTTATAAATATCCCATCCTAATAATCTATTATCTTTTTTTTTACAGTCAAGGGTTACCAGTCTATCTATATCTTTATAGTAGTATATAATGTGTTTGTTATATCATAATGTGATTTGCTTCATATATATCTCTGTATAATTGTGAACTGTGAATTCTGTTGCTATGTTGCTGTCTATGTTTAGATAGCTAATATCATTTTTACCATGTAATGTGTTATATTCCTATTGGGTGCTTCCATTCATAAATAAGAACCCTGTTACCTCAAGTTATATTTACAAATTACACCCTCTGTTCAGAAAGGGAACATAGCTGTTAATTACTAATTAGTAACACTGTTGCTATTAATGACGTAGGAAGTTTTTATTATCTGATTGGTTCAGGTAGATTTAAATAGTTTGCGAAGTGATAGGTTTGTATGCCTGATGAAACTGTCAGTGGACTGAGAAACGCGTAGCATATCACACTGATGCACTTATGGGTGCTACATTGTTTTATTTATCATTTTATTCAAGTGTGTTTTTACCTATCACTTCGCACTGCCTGATCTTTTTTGATCACCACACATTGCGCACCAGCCGGATCTGGTGTTTTGTGATGTCCTTTGGGATTGAGCTGAGCAGGAGCTGTTCTCATTTGAAGCGTGCTGTATTCGGATCTCTCGAGCCACAGTGTCAGCAAGCTGGAGCACTGTGAGACTGCAGTCTGCCTCTAATAGCACAACTGCGTGCTGCTCATTTTGTGGGTATACTTTGTTTGAGCCATTTACCTGTCTGTATATAGCTGATATACACAAGGAAGCGCCTCTTCTTTTTTTTGTCTTCTAGACGGACGTTTTGTATTATATCCTCACAAATCTGTGTGATTGGAGAGAGCTGCCCGATTTGCTTATTTGGGTCACCTTGTTTTGGGATCCGCTACATTTTATTTGATTTGCTTGTTTATTCTTCCTCACTATCAAGTTGGACTCAGTGGTGCCCCCTGCTTTTCTGGACTTTTAGTACCAGTTGGGTTTGTGTTTCTTAGACCTTGAAGGCCGCCTCTAATCTAAATGCATTCTGACAGTTTTTCGCCACTAGAGAGCATTAGTTCATGTGTTTCATATACTGTAGATACCATTGAGCTCACGCACATGAATTTACCGAGAAGTGAGCACTGATTGGCGAAAATGCAAGTCTATCAAAAGAACTAAAATAAGGGGGCAGTCTGCAGAGGCTTAGATACAAGGTAATCACAGAGGTAAAACGTGTATTATTATAAATGTGTTGGTTATGCAAAACTGGGGAATAGGTAATAAAGGGATTATCTATCTTTTTAAACAACAAAAATTCTGGCATTTACTGTCCCTTTAAGATACTTCCCTAAAGGGCTTCAACATGAAGGCACAGTTTTAAAAAAAGTGTTTTATATAAATGCATTGGAGATATAGAGAGCCTGGCTGTCACTGATGTCAGTTGCTACGTTAGCATTGCCGGTATTTACACAATACCAACACAGCCTGGAGGGATCAAAATACCGGCTATGCTGATAAAATATCGGCCAGATGGTTTCACTAGAGCTATCTTACAGCTAGATTATGGGTTTTGAGCGCTATAGGGAAATTAACGACCACCACAAAAGCGACGTTATTTCACCTCCCTATAGAGCTGCTATTACAGGTTTCCATAAAGCAGGCTTGTACGGGCGATATGGTGGCGTTGAGCTCCATACCGCACCAAAATACAAGCGCTGCTTTGACGTGCTCATGCACGACTTCCCCATAGACATCAATGGGGAGAGCCGGCAAAAAAGAAGCTTAACACCTGCGATCGTGGAAACAAAAGCTCCGTAATGCAGCCCTACTGATGTCTATGGGGAATAAAAAGTTATGTCCATCTTCAAGATATCTGGTGCAAAGCATCCCCTTCTTCCGATCGTCGCTGGAAATTGAAGTTCACTTTAAGTGACGTCATCCAAGATGGCGTCCCTTACATTCCGATTGGCTGATAGAATTGGCTGATTGAAATAGCCAATAGAATGCAAGCTCAATCCTATTGGCTGGTTGGATCAGCCAATAGGATTAAAGCTCAATCCTATTGGCTGATTGGATCAGCAGGATTTTTTCCCCCTTAATTCCTATTGGCTGATAGAATTCTATCAGCCAATCGGAATTGAAGGGACGCAATCTTGGATGATGTCACTTAAAGTGAACTTAATTTTCCAGCGACGATCGGAAGAAGAGGATGCTCTGCGCCGGATGTCTTGAAGATGGACCGCTCCGCGCCGGATGGATGAAGATAGAAGATGGCATCTGGATGAAGACTTCTGCCCGCTTGGATGAAGACTTCTGGCCGCTTCAATGAGAACTTCTGCCCACTTGGATGAGGACTTCGCCGTCTGGATGAGGATGGATGTCTGGTCTTCGAAAACTGTAAGTGGATCTTCAGGGGTTAGCGTTAGGATTTTTAAGGGTTTATTAGGTGGGTTTTATTTTTAGCTTAGGGTTTGGGCACCGTAAAAGAGCTAAATGCCATTTTAAGGGCAATACCTCCACCCAAATGCCATTTTCAGGGCAAAGGTTAGCTTAGATTTATTTAGATAGAGTTTTATTTGGGGGGTTTGGTTGGTTGGGTGGTGGGTTTTACTGTTGGGGGTGTGTTTGTAATTTTTATTGCCAGGTAAAAGAGCTGTTATCTTTGAGGCAATGCCCCGCAAAAGGCCCTTTTAAGGGTCATTGGCAGTTTAGTGTAGGCTAGGGGTTTTATTATTTTGGGGGGGCTTTTTTATTTTGATAGGGCTATTAGATTAGGAGTAATTCTTTTTTTTTGTTGTTGATAATTTTTTTTTTTTTTTTAATAGTTTTTATTGAGGCAAATAAGGTTATGACATACAGACATAATAAAAAAACAAAATAGCATGACAGAATAAGTGAAACTGTAACATAAATAGTACTGATTTCCAGCATAAAAATAGAAGATGCAAAAATAATCGGTTGTAAAGTCATACTTAGAGTCCCAAATCAAATGAAAGCCTCGTAATTTTTTGTTTTATAATGCTTTTCCAACAGCTATTGAACTGTTACCTATAAATTTAAACATAGTCAGATAGGATTTCAAATTTAAACTGTCTGTATATATATAAGACTTGGTTAGCAACATACATAGAATCAAAAAATGTTTCATGAATACTCAATCTAGGGCTTATTCTCTTTCACCAAATGTCATGAATCCCATACATTCAATATGTTGTTACACATAAATAACCAGGAATGAAATAGAATCCACAGGATTGCTATCAGTATATGATTCTGTTTGCGGTATTTAACGAGAGAAACCGCGCAAACCACTGAGACTAATTACAAATCTCAGAGTTTAGAGGTGGGCGGGGGGATACAACCATAGGACTTTGTAAGTGGACTCTATGAGTCTATGAGTGAATGGCTTGTATGGGCAATTATAATGGGCATATGTGATAATAAAACTCAAATATAGGCTGCTTAAAGAAAGCAATATGTTGTAGTGGGGATACTGGTAGGTGTGTAGCCTGCTTAACTCATGTAAAAAGATAAGGACAACTATGTTGTACAGGTATTCCTTTGGGGTTTTATATCATTTATACGCAAGTTTCATAAGTGACCTTGACACAAACCCTACCATGTATTACAGTTAGTAGTTAGCTATCCGGGGATACTATGGCCTGGAAATATCTAGATAGGAAAACATCTCTCAAAAACTAAAGACCACACCAACCCCGGAAGCAAAACTGACTGAAGAAGCTGGATCTATGGTAGATAGGAACTGGCACACACGTGTCTGACCTTACGAATCTCTACACATCATTATAGGCCATACCTAGATTAAACACATAATTGGAGTTAGCTCCCAAACACGGGAATTGACATACCACCCTTTGAAGACTATGCCCTCTCTGGGGAGGAGGAGAAGACTGAATCAGAGGAAATGTATAGAATATGAGTGCTATAAGTGAGTGATTACTATACAAAGAATGAGAAATATAAATAGATAGAGTAATAGCAGCCGTATAATCTTTAGTGTTCCCTGTCGTTTGGGCACGGGCCCTATACCCATCAACAGGTACACATATTAAATAAAAGCTGTATATAGAAATTACATCATTTTCTGAGTAGTACTAACATTGAGAGCAAGGGACAGAATAACTCTAATACATGATATAGCATAAAGTAAAATTACCCCAGTCAAATTCTCAATTAAAAGCAACAATATCTTTATATATATTTCTGAATCCGTTCCCCCTAATCTCATATAGTTTTAGTTTTCCAGCTTATAGATGGATGATATATAGTTTGAAAATCTCTCTAAGATTTAACCTAGATCGCAATGAAGGAATATATTTAGGATGTGTATCCATAAGCAGGGATTATGCAGCCGGGCACATTAGCGTAGTTATAGATATGCAGAAACATGTACCAATATATTTTAAACAGTTACCAGGGGTTGGAGGTCTAACTAAAAGAATAAGAACAAAAATTCAACAAGATAATTATCCCCACAGTTAGCTTTAGACATGAACAGAGACCAAAGCAAACATAACACACACAAAAAAAAGGGAACATATGAGACCTCTAGCAAATCTTAAGTAGAACAATAAAAAGACATGCACACGAGGTAGTCCTTCTTATTAAACATGAGAACAGGGGTTCCATTATGTAAGCACATAAGAACGATCAGTTCCATCATAAAGTCAGTCAATACCGTGTTTGGGTCCGCTCAGTCTGGCGGGCAATACTTGAAAGGAGTGCACTAATTGGATCAAGGGCAGTTAGCATAGTCATAGGGAGCTCCAGATTAACCGATGCCCCTTCTCAGGTTACCCGGAGTATGCTGTATTTGTAATGTGAGGCCCTTTGATGTGCACCAACTTACAGTGTCCATCCGATGCTGATAATCCCAGCGTGCACACAATGCAATAACTTTCTCTGAGGCAAGCTTTGGACTTCCCTGATCTGAGCCGGTCACCCCCCAAGGGCGCCTTCTTAGGGTCTGACCCACTACCTCTGCCATGTTAGGTATGCTACAAGGGTCATAGTCGGCATGTCTCTTAGGTGCGATTGTGTGCGATGTGCTCACAGTAATACCCGGCAGAATGTTAGGTACCTCATGTGGCGGCTTAGTAAATGCTTCCAGCGCATATTCCAACTTAGGGCACTCTAGAGGGAGATGTGCTGGAACAAGATGTACTAGGTTTAGAGTCTGCATTTCTGCAACACAGTCGTCCGTTGTGGTACTTTTGCCTGTTTCCTCATCTGACATGTTCCCCAGCACTGCCTGAGTGGGAGGAGGGATGGTGTCCTGTCCGTCGGCAGTTCCAGCATGCTTAACCGCAGCTAGCTTCATGAGCTCCTCAGTGTCTGTGACCGATTTTCTCTGCTCATACCGCGTTCCTGTATGCCCATCCCCATATTGATAAGGCTTAGTGGAGAATATTTTGCTCGTCAGAGCCTCTTGCATGGCTTGTGTAAGGGTATGAAAATGGTCATGAAGAAGCTGCGCCATTTCTGTTCTCCACATGGCTACGGCCTCCCTCACAGTACCACTGCCACTAAGTCCAATAGGTCAAAAGTGTCTCAACAAGCTCCAACATTTATAGCAAGAGTCACCCTGCACAACTGGGTGCTAACTTCAGTTGTCAAAGTCCTTATTTAGATGCAAAAAGCCATAAATATAGAAAGTTATAGCCAGGAGCTTGACAATTGCACGTCTTGTTCCCTGGCTGGCTAGCTCCGCCCCTCTGTTCTTGATAATTTAATTTTTATTAATTATAATTATAATTAGATAATTGTATTTGATAATTGTATTTGATTAATTTAATTTATTTGATTTGATTGTAATGTTAGGTATTATTGTAAGGCAGGTTAGGTTATATTTTACAGGTATATTTGTATTAATTTTAACTAGGTAGTTAGTAAATAGTTAATTACTATTTACTAACTTGTCTACCTAGTTAAAATAAATACAAACTTACCGGTGAAATAAAAATAAAACCTAAGATAGCTACAATATAACTATTATATTGTAGCTAGCTTAGCTTTTATTTTACAGGTAAGTATGTATTTAGTTTTAAATAGGAATTATGTAGGTAATAATTGTAAGGTTTATTTAGATTTACTTTAATTATATTTAAGTTAGGGGGTGTTAGGGTTAGGGTTACGTTAGGGTTAGGTTTAGGGGTTAATATATTTATGTAGTGATGTAGGAGGTCAGAGGTTTAGGGGTTAATCATTTATTTTAGTATATTTTGTTGGGGGGGGCTTGTGGTTTAGTGGTTAATAGGTTTATTATAGCAGCGGTGTGGGCGGACAGCAGATTAGGGATTAATAATATTTAAGTAGTGTTTGCGATGCGGGAGGGCGGCGGTTTAGGGGTTAATAGGTTTATTATAGTGGTGACGATGTTGGGGAGCAGCAAAAGAGGGGTTAATAAATTTTAATAGTGGTGGCGATGTCCAGAGCGGCAGATTAGGGGTTAATAATTTTATTTTAGTATTTCCAATGCGGGAGGGCCTCGGTTTAGGGGTTATTAGGTAGTTTATGGGTGTTTAGTGTACTTTGTAGCAGTTTAGTTATGAGTTTTATGTTACAGATTTGTAACATAAAACTCATAACTACTGACTTTAGATATCGGTGCGAATCTTGTCTGTACCGCTCACTTTTTGGCCTCCCAGGCAAACTCATAATACCGGCGCTATGGAAGTCCCATTGAAAAAGGACTTTTTTAAAATTGCGGTACTGACGTTGCGTGACGGCCAAAAATGTGTGCGGTACACCTAAACCTACAAGATTTGTAATAGCGGCGTTAGGGAAGAAGCAGCATTACGAAGCATAACAAAGCTTTTTCACTCATAACGCCAAACTAGTAATCTAGCTGTTAGTTATTAAAGAACAAAACAATTTGGGTTTCATTTTCTATAAATTACAGGAAAAAGGACAAAATAAATAATAGATGTAAATTAGAGAGTTGTTTTACTTTGCATAAATTCAACAGTTTATATTACAATCTCAAAGTGTTTACTCTACCTTTAAGAGATTACCTAAACATATGTTTGCACAAGTATTTTATACACCAATATTACGGCCTTAATAAGAAAACATGATTTATATGAGTAAATCCTGATTTGGTGCAATGGCATGATAATATTCAGTGTGCAATAAACATGTGTAGGTCACAATAACAAACTTCATAAAGCTTGTAGACTTTGTCACACCAAGCATTGGCAGCTCTGGTATAGGGGATCAAATAATTATATAATGAATATATGGTCTTTTCATCCCTTTGATATAAATACCTTATATGTCTGTGTCATTTGTAAAGCAATTTTTAAAATATAAAGACTAACCACTCCTGCTGCTACATGAATTACAAGAATTTTGGACAAGTATTGGTTTGTAAACATTTGCTTTTATGCGGCACCTGTCATATCCTAAATTTACTTTCTTTGTTATATTTTTAAATCATTGTGGACACGGATGGCGATATAAAACAAAGATATTTCAAATTAATAAAAATTAATAAAACTTAAAGATGATTTTTTTAATCAGTCTTTTTGATTACATTTTGTCATGAAGATATTGGTTTTAATCTTTTCAAGAATGTTGACACTTTGCCACAGGCGTGACTGACCGAGGTCAGTCCAGACTGTGTGATCATAACATTTATTTATTTTAGCTTAGTGCTTGATTTTGTTGGACTTAGTCTAGTCGACATTACTCTTTTGCAATGGGTGAAGGATGAAAATCAATTATTTTCCATTTGTGTTGCCAAATTGTAACCCCAGGCCTTTGTTTTACTTGGAAGATTCACTTTACACCAATGTTGTTCTTTTTGATGTAAGTTCTAAATTTATAATTTTAGATAAAAATAAGATGTGAAAATGAAAAATAAGAATTGAAAATGAAAAATAAGAATAGTACGTTATTATTGCATCTTGTAGCCTTGTACACGCTTCACTTTCATACAATATCAATCAAAGCAGTTTAGTGACCTATAGGAGTAGATAAAAATAAGAAAGCATATTAATATGTTTAAAGGGACAGTCTAGTCAAAAATAAACTTTTATGATTCAGATAGTGCATGTAATTTTAAACAACTTTCCAATTTAATTTTATCATGAATTTTGCTTTGTTCTCTTGGTATTCTTAGTTGATATCTAAACCTAGCAGGCTCATATGCTAATTTCTTAGCCCTTGAAGGATGCCTCTCATCTGAATGCATTTTGAAATGTTTTCACAACTAGAGGGCGTTAGTTCATGTGTGCCATATAGATTACATTGTGCTCACGCCCATTGAGTTACCTAGGAGTGAGCACTGATTGGCTAAAATGCAAGTGTGTTTAAAGAACTGAAATAAGGAGGCAGTCTGCAGTATCTAAGATACAAGGTAATTACAAAAGTAAAAAGTGTATTAATATAACTGTGTTGGTTATGCAAAACTGGTGAATGGGTAATAAAGGAATTATCTATCTTTTTAAACAATAAAAATTCTGGTGTAGACTGTTCCTTTACGTATCTCAGTTTGTAAAGAAAGAACATACTTTGGAATGTCTTCTAAGTGGTTTCTACAGAATTCAGTCTGTGTCTTGTTGTAGTTGAAATGTCTGGAGTTGTATATATGGGTTGCAGCTAAGATTGTTAAATTATAGATGTTTATGTTTAGGAGAAAAAACAACTAAAAAGTGTCAAGAAATTATTGAAAAACAAAACAGCTGACTAGGTTGGAAAGAAAACATCAAGAGTAAGTGACCCTTGTAATAGCTATGTCACAGAGACCAACAGAGCTGAGCAGTCCCAGGAGAAGGAGGTGGTTACTTGGGGTTATAGCAACAGAGAAAAATATTATTTTTTGTATATAAGAGTTATAGAATTATTGTATAGTAAATTAGCAAATCTAGGCAAGTATCCCTTTTTGCTTTACCCCAGAAGTACTCTGTATACATTGCTACCAATGCACCAGAGAACTCTCTGTAAGATATGCAAATTAGAGATACAATATCTCATGCTTTTTGCTTCCAAAACTGTGTTACCGCAGTAATTCCCATTTATGGTGTAGGTGCAGCAAAAAACAAATCCCTTCTGGACAGCTGTTTTGAGTTAATTAACTCTCATCAGCAGAAAATAGGCAACTTTTCTATACCATAATTCTATGGGGTAGATTTATTAAGCAGCATATTCTGCATTCTACACCCAATGTTTAAGACCGCTGCTCCTTAACTTCTCCGCCACCTTTTAAGATGATTGTCACACCCTGCTAGCGGCCGATTGGGTGCAGGGGAACAGGGGCGGAATTGCACAAGCATTTCACTAGAAATGCTTGTGCAATCATAAATGCAGACAGTGTTTGCTGTCAGCATTTAGCAAGGTCGAGCGGACATGATTCACTTCAGCAAATCATGTCTGCTCAACCTTTCTACCCCTATGACTCTAACTTTTATGAAATGGAGGATTGTAATCTCATGCTTATCTCTCCACCATAACTCAAATGAGTATTGCTTTTTCTCTAGAAATAAGCTTCACCAAGCAGCAAATCAAACCTATCTTCTGCTGATGAGAGTTATTAAACTCCCGTTTTCACCCAACTGAAGATAAGATTGTCAAGCAGAAGCTACAGGGAGAACAATAGTATATCGATCTATATAGTAATCTCTGCGTCATGATGTGACTGGATAAGTCACTTCTGGTATTTACTTCATGGAAATAGTATTGCTATATATGAGAGCGACTATAGTATGCTTCTCCCAATTACGCACATTTGATTACTAATCCCGTCCGACAGACCTGATGAGTATTGGTCTACGTAATTAAGGTACAGGTGTAAAAAAAGTATGTGATGATTACGTGGGATGGAGTTACATGGTTTAAATAGGTGTAGCAACACTGACTTTATATTCATCGTTGACAAAGCCTGTATAACGGCCAAAACACGTTTGCTTTTCATTTTATTTTGTGTAACTGCTACAGCCACCGTGCAAACTGATGCTGAGGTTCCGGTTATCATCAGGAATACCAAGAGAGAGACACATTCATAGTTGTTCTCATTTGCATGTTGTTTACTAACTTTTTTTTTTTTTTTTCACTGGTGACAGGCAAAGCTCAATTTTGTGTGTGGAGAAGGAATTAATACTTTTTTTAAATGTATTACTTAATAAATGTTAAAGAGACAGTCTAGTCAAAATTAATCTTTCATGATTCAAATAGGGCATGCAATTTTAAACAACTTTCCAATTTACTTTTATCATCTAATTTGCTGTGTTCTATTGTTATTATTTGTTGAAAGCTATACCTAGGTAGGTTCATGTGCTAATTAGGTGGTAGCACTCGACTTGTAGCCAGCCTATATAGAGTATAATGTTAATAAAATGAACAATGTAATAACTGATAATCTTTTTTTTCCTTTCTTCATTTTTATGACATAATAGAGACAGCTCTTCTTAAATGATTGTAGAAATGTAGGGAATATATCTCATTCTGTAATTTCAAAAATTATAGTTTAAATGAGAGGTTTAAATTAAAAAAAAATATCCCCTTAAGAAAACAAGAATAATATATAAAATTATCAATAACAGTGGCCTAGATTACACCCCACAGCTAAATTAAATCAATAGCGCTCCTTTTCTTGCACTCAAAATACAAGTTGAAATGAAAACATGTTCGCCAGAGCGAAAGCCTTAGCTGCACTGACATCTGGAGTTCAGATAGTGCGTCTGCACCAAAATCGCTCTCCCCTTAGATTTTTATCAGGTGAGCTACAAAACTCTGTTCTGATGGTTGCTTGCACACTAACAAAAAGGCGTGCTAAGACAAGTGCGCTGAGCCCAAAGGTGTGTTAAGAAATACTTGAAATAGCATTGTTCTTCACTGTAAATATTTGTATTTTATTTTTAAATATCTATCTATCTATCATCTATCTATTATCTATCTATCATCTATCTTTTCAACTATCAATATTTTATATTTTTATGTATATATATATATATATATATATATATATATATATATATACAGTATATATATATATATATATATATATATATATATATATATATATGTATTTAAAAATAAAAATAAAACATTTTTCATAGTGATATTTCAAGTATTTCTTGTATACAAACAATAGAATGCTATTGTTTTATATAAACAACAAATGGGTGTTAACATTGAGATATGGTCAAAGGATAAGGTATATGACAAGGTGTTTGGGAAGGACTCAAAGGTGTATATGTATTTGTGTATATATTTGTATGTGTATATGCATGTATCTGTATATATGTGTTTGCATGTATGTGTGCACATACATATGTACAAATACATACACATGCATATAAATATATACACATATACATAAACACTTAGGCCTAGATTTGGAGTTTGGCGGTAGCTGTGAAAACCAGCGTTAGAGGCTCCTAACGCTGGTTTTAGGCTACCTCCGGTATTTGGAGTCACTCAAAAGGGTCTAACGCTCACTTTTCAGCCGCGACTTTTCTATACCGCAGATCCCCTTACGTCAATTGCGTATCCTATCTTTTCAATGGGATTTTTATAACTCCGGTATTTAGAGTCGTGGCTGAAGTGAGCGTTAGAAATCTAACGACAAAACTCCAGCCGCAGAAAAAAGTCAGTAGTTAAGAGCTTTCTGGGCTAACGCCGGTTCATAAAGCTCTTAACTACTGTACTCTAAAGTACACTAACACCCATAAACTACCTATGTACCCCTAAACCGAGGTCCCCCCACATCGCCGCAACTGGATTACATTTTTTTAACCCCTAATCTGCCGACCGCCACCTACGTTATCCTTATGTACCCCTAATCTGCTGCCCCTAACACCGCCGACCCCTATATTATATTTATTAACCCCTAATCTGCCCCCCACAATGTCGCCGCCAGCTACCTACACTTATTAACCCCTAATCTGCCGTCCGCATGCCGCCACCAGCTACATTATAGCTATGTACCCCTAATCTGCTGCCCTAACATCGCCGACCCCTATATTATATTTATTAACCCCTAACCTGCCCCCCACAACGTCGCCGCCACCTACCTACAATAATTAACCCCTAATCTGCCGACCGCAAAGAGCCGCCAGCTACATTATAGCTATGTACCCCTAATCTGCTGCCCCTAACACCGCCGACCCCTATATTATATTTATTAACCCCTAACCTGCCCTCCCTAACATCGCCGACACCTAACTTCAATTATTAACCCCTAATCTGCCGACCGAATCTCGCCGCTATTCTAATAAATGGATTAACCCCTAAAGCTAAGTCTAACCCTAACACTAACACCCCCCTAAGTTAAATATAATTTACATCTAACGAAATTAATTAACTCTTATTAAATAAATTATTCCTATTTAAAGCTAAATACTTACCTGTAAAATAAATCTTAATATAGCTACAACATAAATTATAATTATATTATAGC
Source organism: Bombina bombina (assembly GCF_027579735.1). NCBI lineage: Eukaryota > Metazoa > Chordata > Amphibia > Anura > Bombinatoridae > Bombina > Bombina bombina. The sequence continues at coordinate 392,512,420 of NC_069503.1, read as the reverse complement.
TATTTTAGGATTAATATTTATTTTACAGGTAACTTTGTATTTATTTTAACCAGGTACAATAGCTATTAAATAGTTAAGAACTATTTAATAGCTAAAATAGTTAAAATAATTACAAATTTACCTGTAAAATAAATCCTAACCTAAGTTACAATTAAACCTAACACTACACTATCAATAAATTAATTAAATAAAATACCTACAATTACCTACAATTAAACCTAACACTACACTATCAATAAATAAATTAAATACAATACCTACAAATAACTACAATGAAATAAACTAACTAAAGTACAAAAAATAAAAAAGAACTAAGTTACAAAAAATAAAAAAATATTTACAAACATAAGAAAAATATTACAACAATTTTAAACTAATTACACCTACTCTAAGCCCCCTAATAAAATAACAAAGCCCCCCAAAATAAAAAAATGCCCTACCCTATTCTAAATTACTAAAGTTCAAAGCTCTTTTACCTTACCAGCCCTGAACAGGGCCCTTTGCGGGGCATGCCCCAAGAAGTTCAGCTCTTTTGCCTGTAAAAAAAAACATACAATACCCCCCCCAACATTACAACCCACCACCCACATACCCCTAATCTAACACAAACCCCCCTTAAATAAACCTAACACTAAGCCCCTGAAGATCATCCTACCTTGTCTTCACCATACCAGGTTCACCGATCCGTCCTGGCTCCGATATCTTCATCCAACCCAAGAGGGGGCTAGACATCCATCATCCGATGGCTGAAGAAGTGCAGAAGAGGGTCCAAAGTCTTCATCCTATCCGGGAAGAAGAGTAGATCCGGACCGGCAACCATCATCTTCCAAGCGGCATCTTCTATCTTCATCCGATGAGGACCGGCTCCATCCTGAAGAACTCCACCGCGGACCCATCTTCATCCGGCGACGTCCAACTGAAGAATGACGGTTCCTTTAAGGGACGTCATCCAAGATGGCGTCCCTCGAATTCTGATTGGCTGATAGGATTCTATCAGCCAATCGGAATTAAGGTAGGAATATTCTGATTGGCTGATGGAATCAGCCAATCAGAATCAAGTTCAATCCGATTGGCTGATTGGATAAGCCAATCGGATTGAACTTGATTCTGATTGGCTGATTCCATCAGCCAATCAGAATATTCCTACCTTAATTCCGATTGGCTGATAGAATCCTATCAGCCAATCGTAATTTGAGGGACGCCATCTTGGATGACGTCATTTAAAGGAATCGTCATTCGTCGTTCAGTCGTCGGCCAGGATGGATGTTCCGCGTCGGAGGTCTTCAGGATCCTGCTGCTCCGCTCCGGATGGATGACGATAGAAGATCCCACTTGGATGAAGACTTCAATCGGATGGAAGACCTCTTCTGCCCCGCTTGGATGAAGACTTCTACCGGATGGAGGACCTCTTCTTGCTCCGCTTGGATCAAGACTTCGGACCCTCTTCTGAACCGATCGCTGAACCCAGTGAGGTGAAGACAAGGTAGGGAGATCTTCAGGGGCTTAGTGTTAGGTTTATTTAAGGGGGGTTTGGGTTAGATTAGGGGTATGTGGGTGGTGGGTTGTAATGTTGGGGGGGGGTATTGTATGTTTTTTTTTACAGGCAAAAGAGCTGAACTTCTTGGGGCATGCCCCGCAAAGGGCCCTGTTCAGGGCTGGTAAGGTAAAAGAGCTTTGAACTTTAGTAATCTAGAATAGGGTAGGGCATTTTTTTATTTTGGGGGGCTTTGTTATTTTATTCGGGGGCTTAGAGTAGGTGTAATTAGTTTAAAATTGTTGTAATATTTTTCTTATGTTTGTAAATATTTTTTTATTTTTTGTAACTTAGTTCTTTTTTATTTTTTGTACTTTAGTTAATTTATTTCATTGTAGTTATTTGTAGGTATTGTATTTAATTAATTTATTGATAGTGTAGTGTTAGGTTTAATTGTAGGTAATTGTAAGTATTTTATTTAATTAATTTATTGATAGTGTAGTGTTAGGTTTAATTGTAACTTAGGTTAGGATTTATTTTACAGGTAAATTATTTTAACTATTTTAGCTCTTAACTATTTAATAGCTATTGTACCTGGTTAAAATAAATACAAAGTTACCTGTAAAATAAATATTAATCCTAAAATAGCTATAATATAATTATAATTTATATTGTAGCTATATTAGGATTTATTTTACAGGTAAGTATTTAGCTTTAAATAGGAATAATTTATTTAATAAGAGTTAATTAATTTTGTTAGATTAAAATTATATTTAATTTAGGGGGGTGTTAGTGTTAGGGTTAGACTTAGCTTTAGTGGTTAATACATTTATTAGAATAGCGGTGAGCTCCAGTCGGCAGATTAGGGGTTAATAATTGAAGTTAGGTGTCTGCGATGTTAGGGAGGGCAGATTAGGGGTTAATACTATTTATTATAGGGTTAGTGAGGCGGATTAGGGGTTAATAACTTTATTATAGTAGCGCTCATGTCCACTCGGCAGATTAGGGGTTAATAAGTTTAGGCAGGTGGAGGCGACGTTGTGGGGGGCAGATTAGGGGTTAATAAATATAATATAGGGGTCGGCGATGTTAGAGCAGCAGATTAGGGGTACATAGGGATAATGTAAGTAGCGGCGGTTTACAGAGCGGCAGATTAGGGGTTAATAATAATATGCAGGGGTCAGCGATAGCGTGGGCAGCAGATTAGGGGTTAATAAGTGTAAGGTTAGGGGTGTTTAGACTCGGGGTACATGTTAGGGTGTTAGGTGCAGACGTAGGAAGTGTTTCCGCATAGCAAACAATGGGGCTGCGTTAGGAGCTGAACGCGGCTTTTTTGCAGGTGTTAGTTTTTTTTTCAGCTCAAACAGCCCCATTGTTTCCTATGGGGGAATCGTGCACGAGCACGTTTTTGAAGCTGGCCGCGTCCGTAAGCAACTCTGGTATCGAGAGTTGAAGCTGCTTTAAATATGCTCTACGCTCCTTTTTTGGAGCCTAACGCAGCCTTTATGTGGACTCTCAATACCAGAGTTATTTTTATGGTGCGGCCAGAAAAAAGCCGGCGTTAGCTTTTCGGGTCGTTACCGACAAAACTCTAAATCTAGCCGATACAAAATATAGACATATATATATATATATATACCTACAAAGTATATATATGTATACATCGTTGAACCCTTCCCAGTCAAACACCTTATCATATACTATATTCCTTTAAAACACTTTTTATACCTTTATTTTAATAACAAATATATTTTACATGTAATATGTATATATAAGTATAATACTTTATTTTCATAAGTTGTACATGTGTTGCAAATTGAATCCGCCATAATTAACAAAGCATCAACATCGTCAAATGTTGAAATGTGTGACATAATATACACTCTCACTGTTACAAAATGAGTACTTGATAAATATCATCAAATTATATATATATATATGTATTTGTGTAACAAAAAAAGGACAAGGAAAACGCTGGTCGTTAATACAAATGTTGATACTGTATTGAATACTTATAAAAAGCAGAACATGAGCCTTAATTAAATCTATAAAAAAAAACTAAAATGAGGCAAAATCTCTCAATTAAAATTATATGTATATGGTTTTCCCAAACCCCTTTTGGGGGTCCACTTACTTTATATTACGTCAAATGATATGAGGTAAGTTTTAGACGTTATCCGCCTTGCTCTGGCTCTGTCAGGGACTTGTTAGGTAGTGAAAAATCTTGTCTCCCAGACTCTCAGCTGTAGAAACTTTCTATCTTTTAATCTTTTAACCTTTTGGGTTGGTCACTGTGTGATTCCGCCGTGCTCATAGATAGAGAGAAAGAAAGCAGCTGATAGTGTAATATTGTTTATTAAAACATCAAATCATAAAAATAATTCATTCATTACACTCACATTTAAAATCCTCATAATTTGAGGTTTTCATATGGCACATAAAATACTTTCAGATGAAAATACACAACAACGCCATCACTCCTTGTTATCCCACAAACGCTCACAAGATATAGGGGTTTTCCCTGGAACTAAATAGTTCAGTTCGCCAAAGGTTTTAAATCTCCAAAGAACAGTCTTAAAACATAAGGTCCATATGAATAGACCAAGCCCCACACAACAAAATATACTAAATTAAACTATTAACCCCTAAACCGAAAGCCCCCCACATTGCAATAAACTAATTTTAACTAGTAACCCTTAAACCTAACGCCCCCTAGCTTTATATTAAAATTACAATTTCCCTATCTTAACTTAAAACTTACCTGTCAAATTAAAAAAACTAAGGCCTAGATTTGGAGTTTGGCGGTAAAAGGGCTGTTAACGCTCCGCAGGCTTTTTTCTGGCCGCACCATAAATTTAACTCTGGTATCGAGAGTTCAAACAAATGCTGCGTTAGGCTCCAAAAAAGGAGCGTAGAGCATTTTTACCGCAAATGCAACTCTCGATACCAGAGTTGCTTACGGACGCGGCCAGCCTCAAAAACGTGCTCGTGCACGATTCTCCCATAGGAAACAATGGGGCTGTTTGAGCTGAAAAAAAACCTAACACCTGCAAAAAAGCAGCGTTCAGCTCCTAACGCAGCCCCATTGTTTCCTATGGGGAAACACTTCCTACGTCTGCACCTAACACTCTAACATGTACCCCGAGTCTAAACACCCCTAGCCTTACACTTATTAACCCCTATTCTGCCGCTCCCGCTATCGCTGACCCCTGCATATTTTTTTTAACCCCTAATCTGCCGCTCCGTAAACCGCCGCAACCTACGTTATCCCTATGTACCCCTAATCTGCTGCCCTAACATCGCCGACCCCTATATTATATTTATTAACCCCTAATCTGCCGCTCCCAACATCGCCGCCACCTACCTACACTTATTAACTCCTAATCTGCCGAGCGGACCTGAGCGCTACTATAATAAAGTTATTAACCCCTAATCCGCCTCACTAACCCTATCATAAATAGTATTAACCCCTAATCTGCCCTCCCTAACATCGCCGACACCTAACTTCAATTATTAACCCCTAATCTTCCGATCGGAGCTCACCGCTATTCTAATAAATGTATTAACCCCTAAAGCTAAGTCTAACCCTAACACTAACACCCCCCTAACTTAAATATAATTTACATCTAACGAAATAAATTAACTCTTATTAAATAAATTATTCCTATTTAAAGCTAAATACTTACCTGTAAAATAAATCCTAATATAGCTACAATATAAATTATAATTACATTGTAGCTATTTTAGGATTAATATTTATTTTACAGGCAACTTTGTAATTATTTTAACCAGGTACAATAGCTATTAAATAGTTAAGAACTATTTAATAGTTACCTAGTTAAAATAATAACAAATTTACCTGTAAAATAAATCCTAACCTAAGATATAATTAAACCTAACACTACACTATCAATAAAAAAATTAAATAAACTACCTACAATTACCTACAATTAACCTAACACTACACTATCAATAAATTAATTAAACACAATTCCTACAAATAAATACAATTAAATAAACTAGCTAAAGTACCAAAAATAAAAAAGAACTAAGTTACAAAAAATAAAAAAATATTTACAAACATAAGAAAAATATTACAACAATTTTAAACTAATTACACCTACTCTAAGCCCCCTAATAAAATAACAAAGCCCCCCAAAATAAAAAATTCCCTACCCTATTCTAAATTAAAAAAGTTACAAGCTCTTTTACCTTACCAGCCCTGAACAGGGCCCTTTGCGGGGCATGCCCCAAGAAGTTCAGCTCTTTTGCCTGTAAAAGAATAAATACAATACCCCCCCCCAACATTACAACCCACCACCCACATACCCCTAATCTAACCCAAACCCCCCTTAAATAAACCTAACACTAAGCCCCTGAAGATCTTCCTACCTTGTCTTCACCATCCAGGTATCACCGATCCGTCCTGGCTCCAACATCTTCATCCAACCCAAGCGGGGGTTGGCGATCCATAATCCGGTGCTGAAGAGGTCCAGAAGAGGCTCCAAAGTCTTCCTCCTATCCGGCAAGAAGAGGACATCCGGACCGGCAAACATCTTCTCCAAGCGGCATCTTCGATCTTCTTCCATCCGGTGCGGAGCGGGTCCATCTTGAAGCAGGCGACGCGGATCCATCCTCTTCTTCCGATGTCTCCCGACTAATGATGGTTCCTTTAAGGGACGTCATCCAAGATGGCGTCCCTCGAATTCCGATTGGCTGATAGGATTCTATCAGCCAATCGGAATTAAGGTAGGAATTTTCTGATTGGCTGATGGAATCAGCCAATCAGAATCAAGTTCAATCCGATTGGCTGATCCAATCAGCCAATCAGATTGAGCTCGCATTCTATTGGCTGTTCCGATCAGCCAATAGAATGCGAGCTCAATCTGATTGGCTGATTGGATCAGCCAATCGGATTGAACTAGATTCTGATTGGCTGATTCCATCAGCCAATCAGAAAATTCCTACCTTAATTCCGATTGGCTGATAGAATCCTATCAGCCAATCGGAATTCGAGGGACGCCATCTTGGATGACGTCCCTTAAAGGAACAGTCATTCGTCGTTCAGTCGTCGGTCCGGATGGATGTTCCGCGCTGGAGGTCTTCAGGATCCTGCCGCTTCGCTCCGGATGGAAGAAGATCGAAGATGCCGCTTGGAGAAGATGTTTGCTGGTCCGGATGTCCTCTTCTTGCCGGATAGGAGGAAGACTTTGGAGCCTCTTCTGGACCTCTTCAGCACCGGATTATGGATCGCCAACCCCCGCTTGGGTTGGATGAAGATGTTGGAGCCAGGACGGATCGGTGATACCTGGATGGTGAAGACAAGGTAGGAAGATCTTCAGGGGCTTAGTGTTAGGTTTATTTAAGGGGGGTTTGGGTTAGATTAGGGGTATGTGGGTGGTGGGTTGTAATGTTGGGGGGGGGGTATTGTATTTATTCTTTTACAGGCAAAAGAGCTGAAATTCTTGGGGCATGCCCCGCAAAGGGCCCTGTTCAGGGCTGGTAAGGTAAAAGAGCTTGTAACTTTTTTAATTTAGAATAGGGTAGGGAATTTTTTATTTTGGGGGGCTTTGTTATTTTATTAGGGGGCTTAGAGTAGGTGTAATTAGTTTAAAATTGTTGTAATATTTTTCTTATGTTTGTAAATATTTTTTTATTTTTTGTAACTTAGTTCTTTTTTATTTTTTGTACTTTAGATAGTTTATTTAATTGTATTTATTTGTAGCAATTGTGTTTAATTAATTTATTGATAGTGTAGTGTTAGGTTAATTGTAGGTAATTGTAGGTAGTTTATTTAATTATTTTATTGATAGGGTAGTGTTAAGTTTAATTATATCTTAGGTTAGGATTTATTTTACAAGTATATTTGTTATTATTTTAACTAGGTAGCTATTAAATAGTTCTTAACTATTTAATAGCTATTGTACCTGGTTAAAATAATTACAAAGTTGCCTGTAAAATAAATATTAATCCTAAAATAGCTACAATGTAATTATAATTTATATTGTAGCTATATTAGGATTTATTTTACAGGTAAGTATTTAGCTTTAAATAGGAATAATTTATTTAATAAGAGTTAATTTATTTCGTTAGATGTAAATTATATTTAAGTTAGGGGGGTGTTAGTGTTAGGGTTAGACTTAGCTTTAGGGGTTAATCCATTTATTAGAATAGCGGTGAGCTCCGGTCGTCAGATTAGGGGTTAATAATTGAAGTTAGGTGTCGGCGATGTTAGGGAGGGCAGATTAGGGGTTAATACTATTTATGATAGGGTTAGTGAGGCGGATTAGGGGTTAATAACTTTATTATAGTAGCGCTCAGGTCCGCTCGGCAGATTAGGAGTTAATAAGTGTAGGCAGGTGTCGGCGACGTTGAGGGGGGCAGATTAGGGGTTAATAAATATAATATAGGGGTCGGCGGTGTTAGGGGTAGCAGATTAGGGGTACATAAGTATAACGTAGGTGGCGGTCGGCAGATTAGGGGTTAAAAATTTTAATCGAGTGGCGGCGATGTGGGGGGAGCTCGGTTTAGGGGTACATAGGTAGTTTATGGGTGTTAGTGTACTTTAGGGTACAGTAGTTAAGAGCTTTATGAACCGGCGTTAGCCAGAAAGCTCTTAACTCCTGCTATTTTCAGGCGGCTGGAGTTTTGTCGTTAGAGCTCTAACGCTCACTTCAGAAACGACTCTAAATACCAGCGTTAGAAAGATCCCATTGAAAAGATAGGATACGCAATTGACGTAAGGGGATCTGCGGTATGGAAAAGTCGCGGATGAAAAGTGAGCGTTAGACCCTTTAATCACTGACTCCAAATACCAGCGGGCGGCCAAAACCAGCGTTAGGAGCCTCTAACGCTGGTTTTCACGTCTACCGCCGAACTCCAAATCTAGGCCTAAGTTTAAACTAGCAATCTAGTATCTAATTACAAAAAATAAAAAATACTAAATTACAAAAAATAACAAAAAATAACAAACACTAAATTACGAAAAATAACAAATGAAATTATCAAAAATAAAAAAGAATTACACCTAATCTAATAGCCCTATAAAAATAAAAAACCTACCCAAAATAGAAAAAACCCTAGCCTACAATAAACTACCAATAGCCCTTAAAAGGGCCTTTTTGTGGGGCATTTCCCCAAATAAATCAGCTCTTTTACCTGTAAAAAATAAAACACAAAGACCCCTCAACAGTAAAACGCACCACCCAATCAACCCCCTCAAAATAATAAACCTAACTCTAACAAAAACCTAAGCTACCCATTGCCCTGAAAAGAGCATTCAGCTCTTTTAAGAAAAGCCCAAACCCTAAACTAAAAAAAAAACACCCAAAAAAGTTTAAAAAATCCTAACACTAACCCCCCAAAGATCCACTTACAGTTCCTGAAGTTCGGACATCCAGGTGGCGAGAGGTCTTCATCCAGGCGACGAGGTCTTCATCCATCCAGGCGGCGCTTTCTATCTTCTTTAAATTTTAATATAAAGTTAGGGGGCGTTAGGTTTAGGGGTTACTAGTTTAAATAAGTTTATTGCAATGTGGGGGCTTTTGGTTTAGGGGTTAATAGTTTATTTTTGTATATTTTGTTGTGGGGGGCTTGCAGTTTATGGGTTAATAGGTTTATTATAGTGGTGGTGGTGGCGGAGAGCGGTGGAATAGGGGTTAATGAATTTTCATAGTGTCTGCGATGCCAGGAGTGGCAGATTAGGGGTTAATAACTTTATTTAGGTGTCGTCGATGTCAGGGGCGGCAAATTAGGGGTGTTTAGACGTGATTTTTATGTTATGGTGTTAGGTTTAAACGTAACTTTTTTTTCCCAATAGACATCAATGGGGCTGCGTTATGGAGCTTTTCATTCCGCGATCGCAGGTGTTAGGTTTTTCTCTAACACGCTCTCCCCCTTGATGTTTTCGGAGAAAACGTGCACGAGCATGTCAAAACAGCGCTTGTATTTTGTGCGGTATGGAGCTCAATGCAACCATATCGCACGCACAAGATGGCTGTTTAAAAACTTGTAATGGCAGCGCTATGGAGGGTGAAATAACGCAACCCTCTATCGCGCATGACTTGTCATCTATAAACAACACAATAAACAATGCACTATATTAGGCAGTCCCCACTATATTGCAGTAGTTATGATGTATCTTTGCTCAAAAATATTGAGCTTTGTATCAATATAATGCATAGGGGTAGTGCTCTGCACTAATTAATTTGCTGAAAGAAGTTGTGGAACAAGAGAGTTCCACCAGCAGTGTGCAAACCTAGCACTCTATGCCCAGACTAGGATGCCTAGTAGAGCGGGACGGGACTTTAGGTCGCCCGACAGACAAACACTGCAGTGCGTGGAGACGTCAGGTCACGGGGCCCGTTCAGCCAATCAGCGGCCACAGACACTCAGCATCAGACGTAAAAGCTGTACCGGGAGTAGCCAATGTCAGGCTTCGCTATATGCAAAGCCTGACATTGGCTACTCCCGGAACAGCTTTTATGTCTGATGCCGAGTGTCTGTGGCTGAACGGGCCTGATGACCTGAAGTCTACGCGCACTGCAGTGTTTGTCTGTCGGGCGACCTAAAGTCCCGTCCCGCTCTACTAGGTATCCTCATATGCCGCTATCCTTGTGAGTATATCACATTACGTGTCGTCTCATTGTGTGACATTCCTGGTTGGTACGATACTGTCCCATGAGGCGCCTCTTTTTCTCTCTTATACAGGCATCCACCATTACTATACAAGAGTGCTGCCTGCTTCTCCGGAAGACTCTGGGAACATCTACTACTTTAACGCCTTTATGAACTTTGCGCACCTCATATAGAGACTTTTTCCACTCTATACTTATTATTGGCGAGGTAATCTTAATCTTAATAACTTTTTTTTCAATTTCCTTAAAAAAGGAAAACATAGATACATACAACGTTAAAATTCGCTATGTGAGATCTATTCCAATGTGTGCGAAGGTGGTGACTATACTGCCTGGATATATATAGTCAGAATAATCACCACTAGTGGGTAAACAAGTACATGAACTAATACCCAGGGATTGCAAATGATCAGAGCTTGCTGGGTCTGTTTAAATCAATTACAGACTGTTGTAACTTGGGTCTGCTTCAAGGTTTGGAAAGAATGGGCAACCACTATACACTGGTGATTGTAGAGAAGTTATATTACTATTCAACACAGTGGCTCAACTTGGAAATTCTTGAAAGTGTATATTTTTGTTCGTGTTATGCTTATACACGTGTTATGTAACTTTCATTAAATTAACCACTGATAAATAATGCATTCGACATGGATCTCTCCATAGAGGATAAATATTATATGTTCCAGTGTGATTTAAAATTTTCAAAGAGAACAAACCCAGCTGCATAAAAACGTTCCTTTATTTATTCTTGGTTTAAAAATGGTGATACACAGCAAAACAGTGGAAGGTGCTGAGGGCGCAGCACTGAACGGCTTACATGTTTCGGAAATGATCCGTAGTCATAGCCTACAGTGCTGTGCCCCACACCTGTTTAAAACAGATTCAAACAAATGTGATTCGCTAAAAATAAAAACACGCCCTCAGTCTAAACCCTAACACACCTGTTAATATGCATTGAATGTCTCTACGTGACCTATCCGGAAGTAGAGATAAAACGTTATAATAGAAGCAAAGTGAATAATTATCAAACACTATATGTATTGAATCTGTTTTAAACAGGTGTGGGGCACAGCACTGTAGGCTATGACTACGGATCATTTCCGAAACATGTAAGCCGTTCAGTGCTGCGCCCTCAGCACCTTCCACTGTTTTGCTGTGTATCACCATTTTTAAACCAAGAATAAATAAAGGAACGTTTTTATGCAGCTGGGTTTGTTCTCTTTGAAAATTTTCTACCTTCCAGTTTACCGGCTGCATCTATGCTGTTTGTGGGTCTTTTGGAGCATGTGTGAGGACCGTCTGTATACTTGCAATTTGCGGCTAGCGGCTAGCAGAAGCACTCCCAAGTCCCAAGTCTCACAGTGTTACTGAGCGGAGTGGAGGGGAGGAGTAATTCCTAGACGAAGGAGGCCATTGGCTGGGATAAGTTGAGGCGGTTGGGAAGTTCACCGCTTCGTCCTGGCGTTCTTTTCTTTCAACTGAGTGAGAATTTTCCTCTATGGAGCCCCTTCAGAGGTATAGGCATTGAGACTGCCGGAAGATCCCCCACTCCAAGATACACTGGTGAGTGAAGTTATTAGATGATTCATGAGTGCACGAATAGCTGTTTAGCACATTGACTTTCCTACAGTTGTCTGCTGTGTGCAGCTTTGTGTGACTGTCGCCTAAATACCAATTTCATATTATTCTTTTGCTTCGCATTGCCTGTACATTTTGACGGCCCCACACACACTGGACTGTATTTTACTTTACCTCATTTTATCTACAGGATTGCCGTTACAATATTAAGGGTTTCTCTTTGACTTTCTGCCAGTGTGATTTAACCACTCACTGAATTTGGACTGAGTAGAGTGTTGTTACATATGCATATATATCATTTAATTACTAATATACCTTCCAGTCTGGGCATAGAGTGCTAGGTTTGCACACTTCTAGTGGAACTCTCTTGTTCCACAACTTCTTTCAGCATGACTTGTAATCTACCTGACTGTTAGCCAACCCAAAATTATACCAAGCATCCACCATTATCCATTTTGGGAAGTATTAGCTGAAGTGGCCTGTCATTATAGGTATATAAGATGTAGGGATAGAAGGAGGACTTAGAAGAATGAGGGAGGTTACAAGCAATAGAGTACCAGAAGTAAAGACAGACTTCTTACTGGGGCCCCAGAGGTAATTATATTATGCACTTACTTACTTTATAGCTATAAGGTTGTTTTCATGTCTGTTTGCATTTAATGTAAGAAATTATATGCAGTTATGTCAATGTGTTTTATGTAATGTATTTAATGTAACTCATTTTATTGGTACCAAATAAGACAGCATAGAATTTTGTATCGTGTGATCTGAGATTTTGGGTGCTGTGACTAAATAAAAGTTGTTAAAATTGAGCTGTCTTTCTCACAAGTGAATTCTTTATTATTATCATTCCAATTAATATAAATATTGTATTATAAAATTAATAATTAATCTTCAATAATTGGCGACCACTGCGGTAATAGAACTTGTCGTTTCCATTAAGGTATAAGAGCTGGCATGTATGTCTTATACATATGATGAGGCTTTTAGATGTGTTAGGCTGTTTCAGTCACCACCAGTAACAGAATCATAGCATATTCTGCTTATTATTCTAATAGTAAGTTATATATTTTTGAAACGATTACTTCTATTCAAAGAATCCTTATAGATTAAATTTGGGTATAATATTTATTTTAATATTTATTTGGGTTTAACTATACATTTATATATCTTTGTGCAATAGTCACACATTTGTGTGGAATAAAATTCCAGTCATTTTACTTGTAAGATGCACATGTTGATTTGATATAGAAATGTTTAGTCCCATACTATAGACATTTTGTATTGAGCCCCTCTAATTAAAACAATAAGCCAGACTTCATATAGTTATATAATGCATGGTCATGTACTGTAAGTATATACTTCTGGATTAATTATTATTGAATTGTAATTTTTTCCAATGAGCCACAGGAGCTGTGTTACATCTTGTTGACATAGTTAAATTTCCACCTTGAAATAAAACAATTACTATTGCATTAATATATGTGTGTAGTTATCTAAATCTATAGATAATGTAACTATATAAGAATTAGCACTTTAATTTAAACCCAACAGACATATTAATCCAAGTACCACAATTTCTAGCTATGGTTTTTACCATAGAAGATTATTAGAAGGTGTAGGTTGTTTCAGCCATCCAACAGGGACAAAAAAACAACACTTATTCAATACTGAAACATAGGCTAATTATTAGACCTAAAGTATTGCGTATTGTGTGATTTGCTGGTTTTGAAACTGGTTTAATAACTAATTGTGTTTGTGAGAAATTCAGTATAATTTTTAACAACACCTAACCATGACAAGGAAGAAAACCTAACAGGAATAGGATATTAGGTGAGGGAAAAGATTTAAAATCTACCCCACGCTAACAAATTCACGATATAGTTCTTTGTTTAAAAAGTGTATGTTGGATTAACCCTTACGACTAGTGAACATAAGGGAGAGGATTTACAATGAAAAGTGTATATACTTATATTTTAAAGCATATAAGTCCCGGGCCAACTTACTGGGGAGGATATACAAACATAAAGAAAAAGGGAATCAATGAATTTGATTTTAAGTTTTTTTTTCTTTGTCAAGATGGATTATCTGCTTTGGAAAGCTTTGTAGCTACTTATCACAAGCCATAAAAGTAATGATTATGCTTGTGATGTTTATGACAAAGAGAATCCCATGAAATATGTCCAGGATTTATTTGAAAAAGAGATTAATTTCTCAAAAAAGTCCAAAAAGACAAAAGGAAAAGCAGTTGCAAGTATCTTTGCAGCATGCTTGGCAATGAATGCCAAAATAGAAAAATTGAAAAATGAACTGCAAAGTTCCAAAAATATAATAAACAAAAAAGAAAACGACAATTGACAAAAGACAAATTAGAAACTCAAGTGCAATCTCTAACATCACTCAATTGTGAAATTAACAGTAGTGATGTCGTGAACAGTTCGCCGGAGAACAGTTCCCGACGATCATAGCTTGTTCGCATTTGCCGCGGCGCATATGCAATGTTCGATCCGCCCCCTATTTGTCATCATTGAGTAAACTTTGACCCTGTATCTCACAATCTGCAGACACATTTCAGCCAATCAGCAGCAGACACTCCCTCCCAGACCCTCCCAGCTACTGGGCAGCAGCCATTTTAGATTCATTCTGATCCTGCATTCTTAGTGAGAGGAGGGATAGTGCTGCTGCTGCTGATGATTTTATAGGGAAATTGATAGCTAGGCTAGTATTCAGTGTCCACTACAGTCCTGAAGGACTCATCTTATCTCTGCTGTAAGGACAGCACCCCAAAAAGCACTTTTTAGGGCTAGAACATCAGTCGTTTTTTTTTTTTCTTTGTAATCTAATTGCATTTTCCTGCCTGTCAGCGTGTGGTAGGCTCACAGAATATACTGTGTCTAAATGCTCAGTGCCACCAGTCATATCTGGTGTAACATTAGTGTAAATTTTTTTAAAAAAACTTTTACATCAGTCTGCTAGTGTAATCTAATTTCAGTTGCCAAGCCAGCCTGCCACTGCCAGAGTGCCAGCCTGTGTGTCAGGCTCACAGCATAAACTGTGCCTACTTCCTCAATGCCACCAGTCATATCTGGTGTAACATTAGTTTAATTTTTTTTAAAAAAACTTTTACATCAGTCTGCTAGTGTAATCTAATTGCAGATGCCTGCCTGCCAGCGTGTGTGCCAGGCCCACTTGCAGATGCCTGCCTGCCAGCGTGTGTGCCAGGCCTACTTGCCAACTAGTGCCACCAATCATATTTGTTATAACAGTAGTGTAAATATTTAAAAAAAAAAAATTTGACTGTGAAACATCAGTCTGCTAGTGTAATCAAATTGCAGTTGCCTGCCTGCCAGCGTGTGTGCCAGGCCCACTTGCCAAGTTAGTGGCACCACTCATATTTGTTGTAACAGTAGTGTAAATATATAAAAAAAAACTTTTTTGACTGTGAAACATCAATCTGCTAGTGTAATCTAATTGCAGCTGCCTGCCTGCCAGCGTGTGTGCCAGGCCCACTTGCCAAGTAGTGCCACCATTGCAGATTGGTTAGCTAAAGAAACTAACAACAAAAAGATACTACATAAGCACTCAAAAAATTATATGGAGTTGGAAAAAGAAATCACACAAGTTAAAACATAAATCTTTATTAGAAATATTAAAATATAGGTTAGATAAAATCAAAATGCTAGTCTGGAATTCCCAGCACCCTGACTGGATATTATCACTAGAACCTCTTATTGCAATATTATCAAATGACAGATAGGGAAGGCACTGACTAGATTTCTCTAGAAGTGATATAAAAAAGGTCAAAAAAGTGTTCTGTGTAGAATTATATAATCACTACAGCAGTAGCTAACACTTGCTCCTATTATATCATAAATAACACAATAGATCACAAGAGAAATTAATGAGTATGTATCTCTATTAAACGCATAGGTAAAGTAGTGCTATGGAGCAATAGTGTGTAGATAAATTATACCCCTTCAATTCATCAATGTCTTATTTAGACCATAGTTAATATAAATGTGAGATTGTCATCATAGTGATTATAAAGCACACTAAACCTGTGACAATCTATAAAAGAATAAGAAATTCCCTTTGGTAGGTGGATGGAGTAGTAAGTTGCCTGCTTCAGCCTGACCAAAATTATGGGTTATAGGAGAACTAACTGCACTTGGTATAATCCCTGAAGTGATTAATAGTATGTGGAGACAGTTGTACTGCCTATGTCCAATTGTTTAGGTGATTATACTGTATAAATAGTTAAATACAATAATGTATTAATCAATACACATCATACCAATGTATATTAAATTTATATCGCACAAAATAACTATTATTATAATTACCGCAGTTAGTTAATCATAGTAAGTTAGCTGTAATAATATTATTACAGTTAGGCTGTTAACTCAGTCAGTTTTAACTAAGAGGTATCCATAATTAAAGATTGAATGTCAGGCGAAAAAGGTGTTTTAGGTGCTTAGTGTTAACTATTGCAGACGTGATGCTGCCAGATTTGACCCACTCTTTGAGACTGGTTCAATAATAAATGAGATAGAGCGCAACATGTATAGCACGCTAATTCTATTATTCTTATAGGGCTAACAAAAAGTCCAAATAGAAATTGTATATGAGCTATAGTTTGATGTTGCTATCTATAGTGCTATAAAACAATAGCACAGCCAGTGGCTGATTTATTTTTAAATATTGCATTAACGACCTGGCAGTGTTTGTTAATTATGGACCCCTGCCAATTTTAACACTTCTAGATACTAAGTGTCAAAAGCGGAGGTACCTAATATTTAACTTGCTGCTTGATAACAGTTGCAGATCTCTTGTTGAAACAGACTGTATCGGCAGAGAATCTGTTAGTATCCAGGTTCCCTGCGAGTCTATTCAACATTAACATACTATGAGACACTGCCGGTATTAGCGCTCATTGTGGAAAGACACGTATTACTCTACTGAGCTGCTTACTTGCAGTCTGTATATAATTAATAGTAGGTTTAAATAACTACGTTAGCAGAGAGCTTTCCATATTAGGGTTCACTGTGAGTACTGGTGATTGTGCAACGTTAATGCAATATAGATCACTGCCATTGGTGACACGCTACACCGCACAATATAAATGTCTCGAGACGCAAACTACTGTGTCTTTTGTTTTAATTAAGTCTCAAGTCAGCTAAGTAAAGTTATAGTAGCAGTGTCACCAATTGGTAAATTAATTGTTAGTTAGAAGAGATTTCTAGTTGTATTATTTTACCAGCAAGCATTTACATTAAAAAAACTACAACAAGCTCCCATGAGCTCCCCCTTCCTCCCTTGACATGTTTCGCCGGGTTTCCGGCTTTATCAAAAGGCAGAGCACCGCGGGAAACGCGGCTATTTATGAGTCTCACTCCTCCTCCTTCATTCAAAGTGACCAATAGGAAACCTCCACTTTCGTGTTTGTATAGAGGAGGAATCATATGATGACAGAGCTTCCCATTTCATTGTAATTGTGGAGTTGTATATGTTTCTTTCATATCAAAAGATGCAGAGTTGAATTACATTTAAAGATATCGTTCTCTTGACTCACCTATTTAATAAAGGAAATTTGTCTTACATGCAAGTTATTTAATGTATTTGAACACAGATGTTATATATGTTTAAAGGTATGTTCAATAAATATTCTAGGACTGTTATTGGTATAAACAAAAAATATAATTATTTTAAGCAGTTACTTAAAATGAAGTATTGGGCTATATCAAAAAATATAGCAATGATAATAGTGATGCTACTGTGACAATGAACAATGACACATTACGATTCTTTTTCTGACAATTTCCATGCCAGATTATAGTAGCATCATATTATGTTAATGTTCTGTCTAAAATATATCAGGCAATTATGTATTGCAATAATGACTAATTAATTTATGTGCAGTGTTTTAAATCCATTGAAATTAATGTAACTAAAGTGCAAATGTGCATCTTGTGATTAATAACTAATTAATAAATGTTGAGTGTTTAACTAATAGACATAATGCAGATAGTGCATCAAGTGATTGTATGCTGTTTATATATAAAAAAATATATTATTAAGCGTGCTGTTGCTGGTTACCATCATTGGTTCAAAATTCAAATTAATTTATTATAAATTTTCTAGGGTGATGCTTGTGCTAATAATACAAAATAATAATAAAAACTCTAAGTGACAAAATAATTCATGGTGAAAAATGTATTTATAATTCTAAAGAAAAATTTTATTATTAGTGTTAAGTGAAAAGGAACACATTGTGTAGGGGCATAAGGTTCCAGATAATTGTATTTAGAATGTAATACCCAAATATCAGATTCCTTATAGATTTTATATATGTATGTGCTTTCCCATATATCGAAGCACTTTCATATATCTTATTTTAAAAAAAAAAAAATTTTGAACAATATCTATTGCATCTTATTATAAATAGGTGAAAAAGTTGTTATTTTCATTCAATCCATGGGGTTGTAAAGAATTGAGAAGATAAATCCAATGGCTCTCTGCTCGCAGAAGTTGTTGTTCAATGTCACCGCCTCTGATTCCAAGTTTTACTGTCTGTATCCCAAAGCATCGGAAATCAGAGGTCTTGGATTTGTGTTTTTTTGTGAAAATGGGAAGCAACTGTTGTGATAATTTTCTTATCTTTTAAATTTTTGTCAGCATTTCTCATGTTGCTTAGATGTTCTACCATCCGAGTCCTTAATTTTCGTGTAGTCATGCCAACATAGATTTTGTTGCAACTACAGGTAATTCCGTAAATTATAGATTCTGTGTTGCAATTATTGTGAGAATTGATGGTGTGAGTTTCATTAAATCTATCATTAATAGATTTTAGTGGTAAGAGATGTTGACAAATTGAACAATTTCTGCACCTGAAGTTTCCTAGTGAAATAGGATTTAATTTCCGTTTCCTTTTTTCAAAGTGGCTGGGACTTAGGAGGTCTTTAAGATTATTCGATCTTCTATAGCCTACCTAAATTTTGTCCCCCACTATACCGTTTAGTATCGGATCTGATTTTAGTATCCCCAAGTGCTTATTGAGGATATTAACTACCTCCTTTACTTGAGGTGAATAAGATAAAATGATTCTGGTGGTATCATCTTTAGCCTTTTTGTTTTTGTACAGAAGTTGTTTTCTATCGGTATTTTCAGCTCTCTGTCTAGCTTTTTTTATTGACCGATTACTGTACCCTCTTGCTTGTAGTCGGGTTTGTAATTCAATTGCTCTTTTTTTATATAGTTTTGGATCTGAGCAGTTTCTTTTCATTCAGAGAAATTCTCCAATTTGAAGAGATCTTACAGTGTGGGGGCAGTGAGCACTATCCGAATGGAGAAGGCTGTTGGTAGCTGTTTCTTTTCGGTAAACATCTCTAATAATTTCTCCATCTTGATTCTTAATCATTTTTAGGTCTAAGAAAGTTATACTTTCTTTGCTGAGCTCCCACGTAAGTTTGATGTTAAGGGTATTAGTATTTAGTATGTTAAGGAATTCATCTAATTTGCTTGGGGGGCCCTCCCAGATGAAGAACACATCAATGTATCTTAACCATAGCGGTATGTGTTCAACAAATGTGGCATTCACATCTGCAAAGATGACATGTTGCTCCCATCAGCCTAGAAATAAATTGGCATAGGTGGGAGCACATGCCATCCCCATTGCTGTTCCCCTGATTTGCAGGTAAAACTGCTGATCAAATACAAAGTAATTATGATACAACACAAAATTAAGGAGTCTGATTATAAAATCATCATTATCTTTATCTTCGTCAGAGGATGTAGACAAAAAACTCTGAACTGCCTTGACTCCCAGTTTGTGGTCGATACTTTTATACAGGGATTCTACATCCGCTGTTATTAAAATAGTATCAGGGTTGAGTTTGAGATTGTCCAACTGCTGTAGTAACTCCATTGTATCCTTTACATAAGATGGCATACGTGTCACAAATTCACGAAGTCTGTATTCAATATATTGACTTGCCTTTTCCGTAATGTTATTGATTCCCGACACAATAGGTCTTCCTGGTGGTGAAGTGGCATTCTTGTGAATTTTAGATATTATATAAAAGGTTGCCACCTTTGGATTTTCTACCCAAAGGAATTTCTTTTCTTTGGAGGTTATTACATTGTCATCCAGAGTCTCCAATATAATCCGGTTGTACTGATTTAGAAATTGTTCAGTTGGATTGGAGAATAGTTTTTTATAGCACTCCTGGTTTCTCAGTTGTTTATGTGCCTATATGAGGTACATATCTTTGGGCCAGATGACCACGTTGCCTCCTTTGTCCGAATTCCTAATAATCACATCATCCCATTGCTTCATATCCTTGAGAGCTTGTTGTTCTTGTTTCGAAAGGTTCTTAGTACTTGGCTTAATAGAGAGTTGGGCTATTTCTTTGCTTACTATTTCATTGTAAACTTCAATGTGTTTGGAGGATGACAATTTGGGAACATATTTAGACTTGTTCCTAATGTTTGTTCTCCAATCTGGATTCATTAGTTTGTCCTCACCATCTAATAATTCCTCCATTATTTTCTGTGTGGCATATTCTTCACTGGTCCATATAGGATCCTGTATGTTGCTTACATCAGTTGTTTCTCCAAGTTTCATATATTGTTTTTTTAGAAATATTTTCCTAAGGAATAGTTGCAGATCTTTCGTGATCTCAAATTTATCTAATTGGTTCGTAGGGCAGAATGATAGACCTTTTGCAAGAATGTTTCTATGTTCACTACTAAGTATCTTTTTAGATAGATTAACTACTTGCATTAGGTCATCTTTATTTGAGAGAAGGGGCTGGTTGATCTCTTGTATGGTTTCCACCTCTTGTTGTCCTTGTTGTCTTTGTTTCTTTTTATTTTTGGTTTTGCCCCTACCTCCTCTCCTGGTGGTTCTCCTTGAGAGTTTAGGCCATCCTCTAAAAAATCTTTCCTTTTACGTGTGTCTTGTCTTGTCCTGATTTGTGTTGACGTAGAGGGTTTTACAGATACATTGTCAGTAGTATCAGATTCACTGGTGTCTACTTCTGATGCCTCACTGTTAATTACATGTGTCTTGGGTAGACGTGGTATGTCTTTTTTTTGGAATATCTTTATTACATTTCCTCCCCCATTTGTATACTTTTTTGTTTTTAAAATCATTGATATCTCTGTTGAGTTTGGTTTGTTTGGTCAATTTGATTTCTGCTTCATATTTATCTAATTCGCTTTGATATTTTTTATACCTAGCTTCAAACTCACTCAAAGTCTCATAACTTTTGAGTTTATCATTTAGTTCTTTAATTTCTACTTCAAGTATATCATATTCTGAGGTGTCATGTTTAATAAGTATCCTCATCAGTTTGTTCAAACATTCAGTGAGTGCATCCTCCCACTCAACACTAAGGTCTGGATTTTTGAACTGGAAAGCCGGGAATAGCTGAATTCTTAAACCTCTTGGAATTAGGTTTCTTTCAAGATATTTTTCAAAGAAGTGTTTGTTCCACCATATTCAATCCTGCTTATAGTATGTTTTATGTAAGTCCCTTAGGGTATATTCCATTTGATTATTTAAATTTCCACATTCTCCTGTACTGGAGACATTGAAGACCTCATTGAGATCAGTTAGCCTATTTTGGTGTCTATTTTGTCTGTCTATTTCATATGTATTGGCCATATTTGGAAATGTTATTTGCGAGTGTGCTCTATCAAGAAAACCTATTGCTAGGTTACAACGCTACTTGGATTCGGATTGGATTGATGGCACCACTCAGGAATATTATATCGGGTCTTGTACCGTTCTGTAATTAGGTTGATGGCCCTAGTATTAAACAGTTTAGTGTGGTTAGGTGCTATGTATCAACAACGTTACTTTGCAGATTGGTTAGCTAAAGAAACTAACCACAAAAAGATACTACATAAGCACTCAAAAGACCCTAAATTATATGGAGTTGGAAAAAGAAATCACACAAGTTAAAACATAAATCTTTATTAGAAATATTAAAATATAGGTTAGATAAAATCAAAATGCTAGTCTGGAATTCCCAGTACCCTGACTGGATATTATCACTAGAACCTCTTATTGCAATATTATCAAATGGCAGATAGGGAAGGCACTGACTAGATTTCTCTAGAAGTGATATAAAAAAAAATAATAACAGTGGACGTAGAATCCCTGTATACAAGTATCGACCACAAACTGGGAGTCAAGGCAGTTCAGAGTTTTTTGTCTACATCCTCTGACGAAGATAAAGATCATGATGATTTTATAATCAGACTCCTTAATTTTGTGTTGTATCATAATTACTTTGTATTTGATCAGCAGTTTTACCTGCAAATCAGGGGAACAGCAATGGGGACGGCATGTGCTCCCACCTATGCCAATTTATTTCTAGGCTGGTGGGAGCAACATGTCGTCTTTGCAGATGTGAATGCCACATTTGTTGAACACATACCGCTATGGTTAAGATACATCGATGATGTGTTCTTCATCTGGGAGGGCCCCCCAAGCAAATTAGATGAATTCCTTAACATACTAAATACTAATACCCTTAACATCAAACTTACGTGGGAGCTCAGCAAAGAAAGTATAACTTTCTTAGACCTAAAAATGATTAAAAATCAAGATGGAGAAATTATTAGAGATGTTTACCGAAAAGAAACAGCTACCAACAGCCTTCTCCATTCGGATAGTGCTCACTGCCCCCACACTGTAAGATCTCTTCATATTGGAGAATTTCTCTGAATGAAAAGAAACTGCTCAGATCCAAAACTATATAAAAAAAGAGCAATTGAATTACAAACCCGACTACAAGCAAGAGGGGACAGTAATCGGTCAATAAAAAAGCTAGACAGAGAGCTGAAAATACCGATAGAAAACAACTTCTGTACAAAAACAAAAGAATCATTGTAACTTATTCACCTCAAGTAAAAGAGGTTGTTAATATCCTCAATAAGCACTTGGGGATACTAAAATCAGATCCGATACTGAACGATATAGTGGGGGACAGAATTCAGGTAGGATACAGAAGATCGAATAATCTTAAAGACCTCCTAAGTCCAAGCCACTTTGAAAAAAGGAAATGGAAATTAAATCCTATTTCACTAGGAAACTTCAAGTGCAGAAATTGTTCAATTTGTCAACATCTCTTACCACTAAAATCTATTAATGATAGATTTAATCAAACTCACACTATCAATTCTCACATTAATTGCAACACAGAATCTATAATTTACGGAATTACCTGTAGTTGCAACAAAATCTATGTTGGCATGACTACACAAAAATTCAGGACTCGGATGGTAGAACATCTAAGCAACATTAGAAATGCTGACAAAGATTTAAAAGATAAGAAAATTATCACAACAGTTGCTTCCCATTTTCACAAAAAGCACAAATCCAAGACCTCTGATTTCCGATGCTTTGGGATAAATACAGTAAAACTTGGAATCAGAGGCGGTGACATTGAACAACAACTTCTGCGAGCAGAGAGCCGTTGGATTTATCTTCTCAATTCTTTACAACCCCATGGATTGAATGAAAATAACAACTTTTTCACCTATTTATAATAAGATGCAATAGATATTGTTCAAATTTTTTTTTTTAAATAAGATATATGAAAGTGCTTCGATATATGGGGAAGCACATACATATATAAAATCTATAAGGAATCTGATATTTGGGTATTACATTCTAAATACAATTATCTGGAACCTTATGCCCCTACACAATGTGTTCCTTTTCACTTAACACTAATAATGACATTTTTCTTTAGAATTATAAATAATTTTTTCACCATGAATTGTTTTGTCACTTAGAGTTTTTATTATTATTTTGTATTATTAGCACAAGCATCACCCTAGAAAATTTATAATAAATTAATTTGAATTTTGAACCAATGATGGTAACCAACAACAGCACGCTTAATAATATATTTTTTTATATATAAACAGCATGCAATCACTTGATGCACTATCTGCATTATGTCTATTAGTTAAACACTCTACATTTATTAATTAGTTATTAATCACAAGATGCACATTTGCACTTTAGTTACATTAATTTCAATGGATTTAAAACACTGCACATAAATTAATTAGTCATTATTGCAATACATAATTGCCTGATATATTTTAGGCAGAACATTAACATAATATGATGCTACTATAATCTGGCATGGAAATTGTCAGAAAAAGAATCATAATGTGTCATTGTTCATTGTCACAGTAGCATCACTATTATCATTGCTATATTTTTTGATATAGCCCAATACTTCATTTTAAGTAACTGCTTAAAATAATTAATTTTTTTGTTTATACCAATAACAGTCCTAGAATATTTATTGAACATACCTTTAAACATATATAACATCTGTGTGCAATTACATTAAATAACTTGCATGTAAGACAAATTTCCTTTATTAAATAGGTGAGTCAAGAGAACGATATCTTTAAATGTAATTCAACTCTGCATCTTTTTGATATGAAAGAAACATATACAACTCCACAATTACAATGAAATGGGAAGCTCTGTCATCATATGATTCCTCCTCTATACAAACACGAAAGTGGAGGTTTCCTATTGGTCACTTTGAATGAAGGAGGAGGAGCGAGACTCATAAATAGCCGCATATCCCCCGGCGCCCTGCCTTTTGATAAATCCGGAAACCCGGCGAAACATGTCAAGGGAGGAAGGGGGAGCTCATGGGAGCTTGTTGTAGTTTTTTTTTTTTTTTAAAACTTTATTTATAAACAAGGATCCAAGACATACATTGCGAGAACAGTCACAATGATGCAGATATAACAAAGTGATCACTTGCAGAATAAAACAATTTTACAGAGCATGTTGTAAGAGGTAAAGGAGAAATGAAATCTCCATGCATGCCCTGAGATTCATCATTTTCCAAGAACATTTTTTACAAACGAACAAAGAAGAAACTTAACAGCTGAGAATAGAATAGAAAGAAGGTAACATATAAAGGAAGGGAGAAAGGAGGAAGAGATAAGAGGAAGACATACAACATTCATACTTACCCAGAGTGCCTCCAGCCCCCCCCCTCCAACAGGCAGATCACTCCCGGGCACGATCTGAGGACAGACACCACCTGCCCCTGAGATTTTCGTTGAGAACATACTGGCTATTTTTAAAGGGAAGGAGAACCCTATCTCTCACTATATCCGGCAAGTGCAACAAATAAACCTCCCATTTAAGGAGAAATCTTTTTATCCTTTTCTCAGGATCACCTCTAGTATCCGTCTGTTCAATCAACATCTGGTTATGTATTGTTTTAAGCAATTGCTGAAAAGGCAGGGACCGGTTTCCCGCCCACTTCTTCAAAATGGTCTGTTTAGCTAGCATAAGAATTGTAGATAAGAAAATGTCATGCTTGTATGTCAGGTCTCTAGGTGTCAAAAAGATCACATGCTGCATCGAGAGGGACACGGTTTGTTTAGTTAATTTGGCTAACCAGTACGAGAGTTTTTGCCAGAATTTTTGTATTTTGGGGCAACCCCATAGTAAGTGGACCCAATCAGGAGAACCAAGGCCACATTTATTACATGAATTGGGAGTCCCCTGAACCCATTTAGCCGTAACCAAGGAGTAATGTAGGCTTGATGTAGAAATTTCAGATTTGATTCCCTCAATTTCGCAAAGATAGTACTTTGGTGTGCCCTCTCGAAGCTCATAGCGATCACTGATGAGTCTACCTCTAACTCCCCAAAATGAGACCACTTTGATGATGCTAGTCCATGAAGCATGGAGTCTTCAAAATGACGAATCAGTAAATTGTATGTGTGTGATAACCTAAAAGAACCTAACTTCGCCAGAGCACAAAGCTTGTCTAGGTTAGAAGATTCTGTGGGTATCAGTCCCTTAGAGATTAAGGTAAATATGTAGTGTCTGCATTGGAAGTATGCGAACCTGTGTGTGTGTGGTAGGTTGTAACGTGATTGTAGGTCTTGGAAGGGCAACATCTCTAAGGTCAGGGGGCAGAAAAGTTGGTGGAGTCGTGTAAGTCGCAATCGTTGCCATGTCTGGAATGCCTGCGTGGTATACCCCGGGAGAAAGTCCAAGTTGCCTTGAATTGGGAGATATTTACTAGTCGATCGGTGTACTCCCCAGAGTCTACAAATCTTAGCCCAGGCTCTCAGGGGATCCCTGAACAGTACATGGTTTTGAATAAACGGGGATAAGGATTTCAGGTTTGCATGGGGCAGGAAAGCTAAATGCAGTGGTTTAATGATGTTGGATTCTAGGTCAGGGACAGTGTAGCAGTTCTTCTCCACCAGCCAATCTAATATAAATCTAGAAAGGGCCGCCCAGTTGTACCACATTATATTGGGCAGACGGAGCCCCCCCCCGTCATTGACAAGGGAGTCCTGCCTATTCTATGTTTTTTGCCCTGCCAAACAAAGGTTCCAATGGCGGATTGTAAGGATGCCGCATCTTTCTGTGTAAGGAGAAGGGGCAACATCTGTAACGGATAAAGAAGTTTAGGCAAGGCAACCATTTTAAAAAGGTGTACCCTACCCGAGAGAGAGAGGGGCAGCTTCGCCCAACCCACCAACATCTGCTTAATGCGTTGTAGTTTTTTTTAATGTAAATGCTTGCTGGTAAAATAATACAACTAGAAATCTCTTCTAACTAACGATTAATTTACCAGGTGGTAACACTGCTACTATAACTTTACTTAGCTGACTTGAGACTTAATTAAAACAAAAGACACAGTAGTTTGCGTCTCGAGACATTTATATTGTGCGGTGTAGCGTGTCACCAATGGCAGTGATCTATATTGCATTAACGTTGCACAATCACCAGTACTCACAGTGAACCCTAATATGGAAAGGCTCTCTGCTAACGTAGTTATTTAAACCTACTATTAATTATATACAGACTGCAAGTAAGCAGCTCAGTAGAGTAATACGTGTCTTTCCATAATGAGCGCTAATACCGGCAGTGTCTCATAGTATGTTAATGTTGAATAGACTCGCAGGGAACCTGGATACTAACAGATTCTCTGCCAATACAGTCTGTTTCAACAAGAGATCTGCAACTGTTATCAAGCAGCAAGTTAAATATTAGGTACCTCCGCTTTTGACAGTATCTAGAAGTCTTAAAATTGGCAGGGGTCCATAATTAACAAACACTGCCAGGTCGTCAATGAAATATTTAAAAATAAATCAGCCACTGGCTGTGCTATTGTTTTATAGCACTATAGATAGAAACATCAAACTATAGCTCATATACAATTTCTATTTGGACTTTTTGTTAGCCCTATAAGAATAATAGAATTAGCGTGCTATACATGTTGCGCTCTATCTCATTTATTATTGAACCAGGCTCAAAGAGTTGGTCAAATCTGGCAGCATCACGTCTGCAATAGTTAACACTAAGCACCTAAAACACCTTTTTCGCCTGACATTCAATCTTTAATTATGGATACCGCTTAGTTAAAACTGACTGAGTTTATAGCCTAACTGTAATAATATTATTACAGCTAACTTACTATGATTAACTAACTGCGGTAATTATAATAATAGTTACTTTGTGTGATATAAATTTAATATACATTGGTATGATGTGTATTGATTAATACATTATTTTATTTAGCTATTTATACAGTATAATCACCTAAACAATTGGACATAGGCAGTACAACTGTCTCCTCATACTGTTAATCACATAAGGGATTATACCAAGTGCAGTTAGTTCTCCTATACGGTCATTGGTAGCTGCTACACAATATTGAACTCCCTATATAGGGTCAGTTGATATCACTTCTATAACCCATAATTTTGGTCAGGCTGAAGCAGGCAACTTACTACTCCATCCACCTACCAAAGGAAATTTCTTATTCTTTTATAGATTGTCACAGGTTTAGTGTGCTTTATAATCACTTTGATGACAATCTCACATTTATGTTAACTATGGTCTAAATAAGACATTGATGAATTGAAGGGGTATAATTTATCTACACACTATTGCTCCATAGCACTACTTTACCTATGCGTTTAATAGAGATACCTACTCATTAATTTCTCTTGTGATCTATTGTGTTATTTATGATATAATAGGAGCAAGTGTTAGCTACTGCTGTAGTGATTATATAATTCTACACAGAACACTTTTTGACCTTTTTTATATCACTTCTAGAGAAATCTAGTCAGTGCCTTCCCTATCTGCCATTTGATAATATTGCAATAAGAGGTTCTAGTGATAATATCCAGTCAGGGTACTGGGAATTCCAGACTAGCATTTTGATTTTATCTAACCTATATTTTAATATTTCTAATAAAGATTTATGTTTTAACTTGTGTGATTTCTTTTTCCAACTCCATATAATTTAGGGTCTTTTGAGTGCTTATGTAGTATCTTTTTGTGGTTAGTTTCTTTAGCTAACCAATCTGCAAAGTAACGTTGTTGATACATAGCACCTAACCACACTAAACTGTTTAATACTAGGGCCATCAACCTAATTACAGAACGGTACAAGACCCAACATAATATTCCTGAGTGGTGCCATCAATCCAATCCAAATCCAAATAGTGCCACCAATCATATTTGTTATAATAGTAGTGTAAATATTTTAAAATTAAACTTTTTTGACTGTGAAACATCAGTCTGCTAGTGTAATCTAATTGCAGTTGCCTGCCTGCCAGCGTGTGTGCCAGGCCCACTTGCCAAGTTAGTGGCACCACTCATATTTGTTGTAACAGTAGTGTAAATATTTAATAAAAAACTTTTTTGACTGTGAAACATCAATCTGCTATTGTAATCTAATTGCAGTTGCCTGCCTACCAGCATGTGTGCCAGGCCCACTTGCCAAGTTAGTGGCACTACTCATATTTGTTGTAACAGTAGTGTAAATATTTAAAAAAAAACCTTTTTTGACTGTGAAACATCAGACTGCTAGTGTAATCTAATTGCAGTTGCCTGCCTGCCAGCGTGTGTGCCAGGCCCACTTGCCAGCTAGTGCCACCAATCATATTTGTTATAACAGTAGTGTAAATATTTAATAAAAAATATTTGTTGACTGTGAAACATCAGTCTGCTAGTGTAATCTAATTGCAGTTGCCTGCCTGCCAGCGTGTGTGCCAGGCCCACTTGCCAACTAGTGCCACCAATCATATTTGTTATAACAATAGTTTAAATATTTAAAAAAAAAAACTTTTTTGACTGTGAAACATATGTCTGCTAGTGTAATCTAATTGCAGTTGCCTGCCTGCCAGTGTGTGTGCCAGGCCCACTTGCCAACTAGTGCCACCAATCATATTTGTTATAACAGTAGTATAAATATTTTTAAAAAAAACTTTTTTGACTGTGAAACATCAGTCTGCTAGTATAATCTAATTGCAGTTGCCTGCCTGCCAGCGTGTGTGCCAGGCCCACTTGCAAAGTTAGTGGCACCACTCATATTTGTTGTAACAGTAGTGTAAATATTTAATAAAAAAACTTTTTTGACTGTGAAACATCAGTCTGCTATTGTAATCTAATTGCAGTTGCCTGCCTGCCAGCGTGTGTGCCAGGCCCACTTGCCAAGTTAGTGGCACCACTCATATTTTTTGTAACAGTAGTGTAAATATTTTAAAAAAAACATTTTTGACTGTGAAACATCAGTCTGCTAGTGTAATCTTATTGCAGTTGCCTGCCTGCCTGCCAGCGTGTGTGCCAGGTCCACTTGCCAAGTAGTGCCACCAATCATATTTGTTATAACAGTAGTGTAAATAATAAAAAAAACATTTTTGTCTGTAAAACATCATTCTGCTAGTGTAATCTAATTGCAGTTGCCTGCCTGCCAGCGTATGTGCCAGGCCCACTTGCCAAGTTAGTGGCACCACTCATATTTGTTGTAACAGTAGTGTAAATATTTTTAAAAAAAACTTTTTTGACTGTGAAACATCAGTCTGCTAGTGTAATCTTATTACAGTTGCCTGCCTGCCAGCGTGTATGCCAGGCCCACTTGCCAAGTTAGTGGCACCACTCATATTTGTTGTAACAGTAGTGTAAATATTTTTTTAAAAACATTTTTTGACTGTGAAACATCAGTCTGCTAGTGTAATCTAATTTCAGTTGCCAGGCTAGCCTGCCACTGCCAGTCTGTGTGTCAGGCTTACAGCATATACTGTACCTACTTACTCAGTGCCACCACACATATCTGGTGTAACATTAGTGTAAATTTAAAAAAGAAACCTTTTAGATCAGTCTGCTAGTGTAATCTAATTGCAGTTGCCTGCCTGCCAGCGTGTGTGCCAGGCCCACTTGCCAAGTAGTGCCACCAATCATATTTGTTATAACAGTAGTGTAAATATTTAAAAAAAAAACTTTTTTGACTGTAAAACATCAGTCTGCTAGTGTAATCTAATTGCAGTTGCCTGCCTGCCAGCGTGTGTGCCAGGCCCACTTGCCAAGTTAGTGGCACCACTCATATTTGTTGTAACAGTAGTGTAAATATTTAAAAAAAAAACTTTTTTGACTGTGAAACATCAGTCTGCTAGTGTAATCTAATTGCAGTTGCCTGCCTGCCAGCGTGTGTGCCAGGCCCACTTGCCAAGTTAGTGGCACCACTCATATTTGTTGTAACAGTAGTGTAAATATTTAAAAAAAAAAAACTTTTTTGACTGTGAAACATCAGTCTGCTAGTGTAATCTAATTGCAGTTGCCTGCCTGCCAGCGTGTGTGCCAGGCCCACTTGCCAAGTTAGTGGCACCACTCATATTTGTTATAACAGTAGTGTAAATATTTTAAAAAAAACTTTTTTGACTGTGAAACATCAGTCTGCTAGTGTAATCTAATTGCAGTTGCCTGCCTGCCAGTGTGTGTGCCAGGCCCACTTGCCAAGTAGTGTCACCAATCATATTTGTTATAACAGTAGTGTAAATATTTAAAAAAAAACTTTTTTGACTATGAAACATCAGTCTGCTAGTGTAATCTTAATGCAGTTGCCTGCCAGCGTGTGTGCCAGGCCCACTTGCCAAGTTAGTGGCACCACTCATATTTGTTGTAACAGTAGTGGCGTAAATATTTTAAAAAAAAAATTTGACTGTGAAATATCAGTCTGCTTTTTTTGTGTCAGTCTCACAGCGTATACTGTGCCCACTTGCCCAGTGCCACAACTCATATCTTGTTTAATAGAATTGTAAGTGTACATTTAAAAAAAATAAACTTTTTGGATTGTGAAACATCAGTCTGCTAGTGTAATCTAATTGCAGTTGCCTGCCTGCCAGCGTGTGTGCCAGGCCCACTTACCAAGTAGTGCCACCAATCATATTTGTTGTAACAGTAGTGTAAATATTTTTTTAAAAAAAAACTTTTTTGACTGTGAAACATCAGTCTGCTAGTGTAATCTTATTGCAGTTGCCTGCCTGCCAGCGTGTGTGCCAGGCCCACTTGCCAAGTTAGTGGCACCACTCATATTTGTTGTAACAGTAGTGTAAATATTTTAAAAAAAAATTTTTTGACTGTGAAACATCAGTCTGCTAGTGTAATCTAATTGCAGTTGCCTGCCTGCCAGCGTGTGTGCCAGGCCCACTTGCCAAGTTAGTGGCACCACTCATATTTGTTGTAACAGTAGTGTAAATATTTAAAAAAAAAAAACTTTTTTGACTGTGAAACATCAGTCTGCTAGTGTAATCTAATTGCAGTTGCCTGCCTGCCAGCGTGTGTGCCAGGCCCACTTGCCGAGTTAGTGGCACCACTCATATTTGTTATAACAGTAGTGTAAATATTAAAAAAAAAAACTTTTTTGACTGTGAAACATCAGTCTGGTAGTATAATCTAATTGCAGTTGCCTGCCTGCCAGTGTGTGTGCCAGGCCCACTTGCCAAGTAGTGTCACCAATCATATTTGTTATAACAGTAGTGTAAATATTTTAAAAAAAACTTTTTTGACTATGAAACATCAGTCTGCTAGTGTAATCTTAATGCAGTTGCCTGCCTGCCTGCCAGCGTGTGTGCCAGGCCCACTTGCCAAGTTAGTGGCACCACTCATATTTGTTGTAACAGTAGTGGCGTAAATATTTTTTAAAAAAAATTTTGACTGTGAAATATCAGTCTGCTTTTTTGTGTCAGTCTCACAGCGTATACTGTGCCCACTTGCCCAGTGCCACCACTCATATCTTGTTTAATAGAAGTGTAAGTGTGCCCACTTGCCAAGTTAGTGGCACCACTCATATTAGTTGTAACAGAAGTGTAAATATTTAAAAAAAAAAAACTTTTTTGACTGTGAAACATCAGTCTGCTAGTGTAATCTAATTGCAGTTGCCTGCCTTCCAGCGTGTGTGCCAGGCCCACTTACCAAGTAGTGCCACCAATCATATTTGTTGTAACAGTAGTGTAAATATTTTTAAAAAAAACTTTTTTGACTGTGAAACATCAGTCTGCTAGTGTAATCTTATTGCAGTTGCCTGCCTGCCAGCGTGTATGCCAGGCCCACTTGCCAAGTTACTGGCACCACTCATATTTGTTGTAACAGTAGTGTAAATATTTTAAAAAAAAACTTTTTTGACTGTGAAACATCAGTCTGCTAGTGTAATCTAATTGCAGTTGCCTGCCTGCCAGCGTGTGTGCCAGGCCCACTTGCCAAGTAATGCCACCAATCATATTTGTTATAACAGTAGTGTAAATATTTAAAAAAAAAAAACCTTTTTGACTGTGAAACATCAGTCTGCTAGTGTAATCTAATTTCAGTTGACAGGCCAGCCTTCCACTGCCAGCCTGTGTGTCAGGCTCACAGCATATACTGTGACTACTTCCTCAGTGCCACCACTGATATCTGGTGTAACATTAGTGTAAATTCTTTAAAAAAAAACTTTTACATCAATCTGCTAGGTAATCTAATTGCAGTTGCCTGCCTGCCAGCGTGTGTGCCAGGCCCACTTGCCAAGCAGTGCCACCAATCATATTTGTTATAACAGTAGTGTAAATATTTAATAAAAAAAACTTTTTTGACTGTGAAACATCAGTCTGCTAGTGTAATCTAATTGCAGTTGCCTGCCTGCCTGCCTGCCAGTGTGTGTGCCAGGTCCACTTGCCAAGTTAATGGCACCACTCATATTTGTTGTAACAGTAGTGTAAATATTTAAAAAAAAAATTGACTGTGAAACATCAGTCTGCTAGTGTAATCTAATTGCAGTTGCCTGCCTGCCTGCCACTGCCACCCTGTGTGTCAGGCTCAAAGCATATACTGTGCCTACTTCCTCAGTGCCACCACTCATATCTGGTGTAACATTAGTGTAAATTTTTTTTAAAAAAACTTTTACATCAGTCTGCTAGTGTAATCTAATTGCAGTTGCCTGCCTGCCAGCGTGTGTGCCAGGCCCACTTGCCAAGTAGTGCCACCAATCATATTTGTTATAACAGTAGTGTAAATATTTAAAAAAAACTTTTTTGCCTGTGAAACATCAGTCTGCTAGTGTAATCTAATTGCAGTTGCCTGCCTGCTAGCGTGTGTGCCAGGCTCACTTGCCAAGTTAATGGCACCACTCATATTTGTAGTAACAGTAGTGTAAATATTTAAAAAAAAAACTTTTTTGACTGTGAAACATCAGTCTGCTAGTGTAATCTAATTGCAGTTGCCTGCCTGCCAGCGTGTGTGCCAGGCCCACTTGCCAAGTAGTGCCACCAATCATATTTGTTGTAACAGTAGTGTAAATATTTTAAAAAAAACTTTTTTGACTGTGAAACATCAGTCTGCTAGTGTAATCTAATTGCAGTTTTGTGCCTGCCAGCGTGTGTGCCAGGCCCACTTGCCAAGTTAGTGGCACCACTCATATTTGTTGTAACAGTAGTGTAAATATTTAAAAACAAACTTTTTTGACTGTGAAACATCAGTCTGCTAGTGTAATCTAATTGCAGTTGCCTGCCTGCCTGCCAGCGTGTGTGCCAGGCCCACTTGCCAAGTTAGTGGCACCACTAATATTTGTAACAGTAGTGTAAATATTTTAAAAAAAACTTTTTTGACTGTGAAACATCAGTCTGCTAGTGTAATCTTATTGCAGTTGCCTGCCTTCCAGCTTGTGTGCCAGGCCTACTTGCCAATTTAGTGGCACCACTCATATTTGTTGTAACAGTAGTGTAAATATTAAAAAAAAAACTTTTTTGACTGTGAAACATCAGTCTGCTAGTGTAATCTAATTTCAGATGCCAGGCCAGCCTGCCACTGCCAGCCTGTGTGTCAGGCTCACAGCATATACTGTGCCTACTTCCTCAGTGCCACCACTCATATCTGGTGAAACATTAGTGTAAATTTTAAAAAAAAAAACTTTTACATCAGTCTGCTAGTGTAATCTAATTGCAGTTGCCAGGCCAGCCTGCCACTGCCAGCCTGTGTGTCAGGCTCACAGCATATACTGTGCCTACTTCCTCAGTGCCACCACTCATATCTTGTGTAACATTAGTGTAAATTAAAAAAAAAAAAACTTTTACATCAGTCTGCTAGTGTAATCTAATTGCAGTTGCTTGCCTGCCAGCGTGTGTGCCAGGCCCACTTGCCAAGTAGTGCCACCAATCATATTTGTTATAACAGTAGTGTAAATATTTAAAAAAAAAAACTTTTTTGACTGTGAAACATCAGTCTGCTAGTGTAATCTTATTGCAGTTGCCTGCCAGCGTGTGTGCCAGGCCCTCTTGCCAACTAGTGCCACCAATCATATTTGTTATAACAGTAGTGTAAATATTTAAAAAAGTAACTTTTTTGACTGTGAAACATCAGTCTGCTAGTGTAATCTAATTGCAGTTGCCTGCCTGCCAGCGTGTGTGCCAGGCCCACTTGCCAAGTTAGTGGCATCACTCATATTTGTTGTAACAGTAGTGTAAATATTTTTAAAAAAAAACTTTTTTGACTGTGAAACATCAGTCTGCTAGTGTAATCTAATTGCAGTTGCCTGCCTGCCAGCGTGTGTGCCAGGCCCACTTACCAAGTAGTGCCACCAATCATATTTGTTGTAACAGTAGTGTAAATATTTAAAAAAAAACTTTTTTGACTGTGAAACATCAGTCTGCTAGTGTAATCTTATTGCAGTTGCCTGCCTGCCTGCCAGCGTGTGTGCCAGGCCCACTTGCCAAGTTAGTGGCACCACTCATATTTGTTGTAACAGTAGTGTAAATATTTTTAAAAAAAACTTTTTTGACTGTGAAACATCAGTCTGCTAGTGTAATCTAATTGCAGTTGCCTGCCTGCCAGTGTGTGTGCCAGGCCCACTTGCCAAGTAGTGCCACTAATCATATTTGCTATAACAGTAGTGTAAATATTTAAAAAAAAAAATTTTTGACTATGAAACATCAGTCTGCTAGTGTAATCTTATTGCAGTTGCCTGCCAGCGTGTGTGCCAGGCCCACTTGCCAAGTTAGTGGCACCACTCATATTTGTTGTAACAGTAGTGGCGGAAATATTTTTAAAAAATTTTTTGACTGTGAAACATCAGTCTGCTTTTTTGTGTCAGTCTCACAGCGTATACTGTGCCCACTTGCCCAGTGCCACCACTCATATCTTGTTTAATAGTAGTGTAAGTGTACATTTAAAAAAAATAAACTTTTTGGATTGTGAAACATCAGTCTGCTTTTTTGTGTCAGCGTTTACTGTGCCCACTTGCCAAGTTAGTGGCACAACTCATATTTGTTGTAACAGTAGTGTAAATATTTTAAAAAAAAACTTTTTTGACTGTGAAACATCAGTCTGCTAGTGTAATCTTATTGCAGTTGCCTGCCTGCCAGTGTGTGTGCCAGGCCCACTTACCAAGTAGTGTCACCAATCATATTTGTTGTAACAGTAGTGTAAATATTTAAAAAAAAAAACTTTTTTGACTGTGAAACATCAGTCTGCTAGTGTAATCTAATTGCAGTTGCCTGTCTGCCAGTGTGTGTGCCAGGCCCACTTGCCAAGTAGTGCCACTAATCATATTTGCTATAACAGTAATGTAAATATTTTTTAAAAAAACTTTTTTGACTGTGAAACATCAGTCTGCTAGTGTAATCTTATTGCAGTTGCCTGCCTGCCAGCGTGTGTGCCAGGCCCACTTCCCAAGTTAGTGGCACCACTCATATTTGTTGTAACAGTAGTGTAAATATTTAAAAAAAAAACTTTTTTGACTGTGAAACATCAGTCTGCTAGTGTAATCTAATTGCAGTTGCCTGCCTGCCAGCGTGTGTGCCAGGCCCACTTTCCAAGTAGTGCCACCAATCATATTTTTTATAACAGTAGTGTAAATATTTTAAAAAAAAACTTTTTTGACTGTGAAACATCAGTCTGCTAGTGTAATCTAATTTCAGTTGACAGGCCAGCCTTCCACTGCCAGCCTGTGTGTCAGGCTCACAGCATATACTGTGCCTACTTGCCCAGTGCCACCACTCATATCTTGTTTAATAGTAGTGTAAGTGTACATTTTAAAAAAATAAACTTTTTGGATTGTGAAACATCAGTCTGCTTTTTTGTGTCAGCGTTTACTGTGCCCACTTGCCAAGTTAGTGGCACAACTCATATTTGTTGTAACAGTAGTGTAAATATTTTAAAAAAAAACTTTTTTGACTGTGAAACATCAGTCTGCTAGTGTAATCTTATTGCAGTTGCCTGCCTGCCAGTGTGTGTGCCAGGCCCACTTACCAAGTAGTGTCACCAATCATATTTGTTGTAACAGTAGTGTAAATATTTAAAAAAAAAAACTTTTTTGACTGTGAAACATCAGTCTGCTAGTGTAATCTAATTGCAGTTGCCTGTCTGCCAGTGTGTGTGCCAGGCCCACTTGCCAAGTAGTGCCACTAATCATATTTGCTATAACAGTAATGTAAATATTTTTTAAAAAAACTTTTTTGACTGTGAAACATCAGTCTGCTAGTGTAATCTTATTGCAGTTGCCTGCCTGCCAGCGTGTGTGCCAGGCCCACTTCCCAAGTTAGTGGCACCACTCATATTTGTTGTAACAGTAGTGTAAATATTTAAAAAAAAAACTTTTTTGACTGTGAAACATCAGTCTGCTAGTGTAATCTAATTGCAGTTGCCTGCCTGCCAGCGTGTGTGCCAGGCCCACTTTCCAAGTAGTGCCACCAATCATATTTTTTATAACAGTAGTGTAAATATTTTAAAAAAAAACTTTTTTGACTGTGAAACATCAGTCTGCTAGTGTAATCTAATTTCAGTTGACAGGCCAGCCTTCCACTGCCAGCCTGTGTGTCAGGCTCACAGCATATACTGTGCCTACTTGCCCAGTGCCACCACTCATATCTTGTTTAATAGTAGTGTAAGTGTACATTTTAAAAAAATAAACTTTTTGGATTGTGAAACATCAGTCTGCTTTTTTGTGTCAGCGTTTACTGTGCCCACTTGCCAAGTTAGTGGCACAACTCATATTTGTTGTAACAGTAGTGTAAATATTTAAAAAAAAAACTTTTTTGACTGTGAAACATCAGTCTGCTAGTGTAATCTTATTGCAGTTGCCTGCCTGCCAGTGTGTGTGCCAGGCCCACTTACCAAGTAGTGTCACCAATCATATTTGTTGTAACAGTAGTGTAAATATTTAAAAAAAAAACTTTTTTGACTGTGAAACATCAGTCTGCTAGTGTAATCTAATTGCAGTTGCCTGTCTGCCAGTGTGTGTGCCAGGCCCACTTGCCAAGTAGTGCCACTAATCATATTTGCTATAACAGTAATGTAAATATTTTTTAAAAAAACTTTTTTGACTGTGAAACATCAGTCTGCTAGTGTAATCTTATTGCAGTTGCCTGCCTGCCAGCGTGTGTGCCAGGCCCACTTCCCAAGTTAGTGCCACCACTCATATTTGTTGTAACAGTAGTGCAAATATTTAAAAAAAAAACTTTTTTGACTGTGAAACATCAGTCTGCTAGTGTAATCTAATTGCAGTTGCCTGCCTGCCAGCGTGTGTGCCAGGCCCACTTTCCAAGTAGTGCCACCAATCATATTTTTTATAACAGTAGTGTAAATATTTAAAAAAAAAACTTTTTTGACTGTGAAACATCAGTCTGCTAGTGTAATCTAATTTCAGTTGACAGGCCAGCCTTCCACTGCCAGCCTGTGTGTCAGGCTCACAGCATATACTGTGCCTACTTCCTCAGTGCCACCACTCATATCTGGTGTAACATTAGTGTAAATTCTTTAAAAAAAAAACTTTTACATCAGTCTGCTAGGTAATCTAATTGCAGTTGCCTGCCTGCCAGCGTGTGTGCCAGGCCCACTTGCCAAGCAGTGCCACCAATCATATTTGTTATAACAGTAGTGTAAATATTTAAAAAAAAAACTTTTTTGACTGTGAAACATCAGTCTGCTAGTGTAATCTAATTGCAGTTGCCTGCCTGCCAGCGTGTGTGCTAGGCCCACTTTCCAAGTAGTGCCACCAATCATATTTTTTATAACAGTAGTGTAAATATTTAAAAAAAAACTTTTTTGACTGTGAAACATCAGTCTGCTAGTGTAATCTAATTGCAGTTGCCTGCCTGCCAGCGTGTGTGCCAGGCCCACTTTCCAAGTAGTGCCACCAATCATATTTTTTATAACAGTAGTGTAAATATTTTAAAAAAAACTTTTTTGACTGTGAAACATCAGTCTGCTAGTGTAATCTAATTTCAGTTGACAGGCCAGCCTTCCACTGCCAGCCTGTGTGTCAGGCTCACAGCATATACTGTGCCTACTTCCTCAGTGCCACCACACATATCTGGTGTAACATTAGTGTAAATTCTTTAAAAAAAAAACTTTTACATCAGTCTGCTAGGTAATCTAATTGCAGTTGCCTGCCTGCCAGCGTGTGTGCCAGGCCCACTTGCCAAGCAGTGCCACCAATCATATTTGTTATAACAGTAGTGTAAATATTTAATAAAAAAACTTTTTTGACTGTGAAACATCAGTCTGCTAGTGTAATTTAATTGCAGTTGCCTGCCTGCCAGTGTGTGTGCCAGGTCCACTTGCCAAGTTAATGGCACCACTTATATTTGTTGTAACAGTAGTGTAAATATTTTTTTTTAAAAAATTTGACTGTGAAACATCAGTCTGCTAGTGTAATCTAATTGCAGTTGCCAGGCCAGCCTGCCACTGCCAGCCTGTGTGTCAGGCTCAAAGCATATACTGTGCCTACTTCCTCAGTGCCACCACTCATATCTGGTGTAACATTAGTGTAAATTTAAAAAAAAACAACTTGTACATCAGTCTGCTAGTGTAATCTAATTGCAGTTGCCTGCCTGCCAGCGTGTGTGCCAGGCCCACTTGCCAAGTAGTGCCACGAATCATATTTGTTATAACAGTAGTGTAAATACTTAAAAAAAAATTTTTTGACTGTGAAACATCAGTCTGCTAGTGTAATCTTATTGCAGTTGCCTGCCAGCGTGTGTGCCAGGCCCACTTGCCAAGTTAGTGGCACCACTCATATTTGTTGTAACAGTAGTGTAAATATTTTTTTAAAAAAATTTGACTGTGAAACATCAGTCTGCTTTTTTGTATCAGGCTCACAGCGTATACTGTGCCTACTTGCCCAGTGCTACCACTCATATCTTGTTTAATAGTAGTGTAAGTGTACATTTAAAAAAAATAAACTTTTTGGATTGTGAAACATCAGTCTGCTTTTTTGTGTCAGGCTCACAGCGTATACTGTGCCCACTTGCCCAGTGGCACCACTCATATTTTGTTTAATAGTAGTGTAAGTCTACATTTAAAAAAAAAAATGACAGGCAGAGGCAGGCCACCCCGCAGGTGCCGTCGTGGTCGTGGTGTTGTGATTCCCTTTGACCCTACAATAATGCCCAGAGTTCAGAGGCCACGTACCATAAATGCGAAAAGTTCTGAGGAGGACCTAGTTGACTGGCTAACACAGGACACCCAATCTTCTACAGCTTCCACTCGGAACCTTGACGCACCATCGACTTCCAGCTTTGCTTTGGGCACCTCTCAAGTGACCAGAGCCACTCGCCCGCCTGCCGCCACCACCAACACTAGCACCACAGCCGCTTCACTTGATCTGTCAGAGGAGTTATTGACACATCAGTTGGAAGAAATGAGTGATGCGCAACCATCATTGACAGAGGATGTAGATAACAGTGATATGTCTTAGTCAGGCAGCATTACAGACATAGACGTACAGTGTGATGATGATGATGATGATGTTGCACCCGCTGCTGCTTCCTTTGTTGATTTGTCAGATACAAGTGAAGCGGTTGATGATGTGTCCGTGGATGTTACGTGGGTGCCCGCTAGAAGAGAAGAAAAAGAGGGGGAAAGTTCAGATGGGGAGACAGAGAGGAGGAGGAGGAGACGAGTTGGAAGCAGGGGGAGGTCGTCGCAAGGAGATAGTGGCACAAGCATGGAATGCGTGGCTCTGCAGAGGAGTTGGTGACACCGCCACGACTTGCAGGCAGGCCTGCTGCTACCTCCTATACTCCTCCTACTCCATCCTCTTCCATAACCTCTTCCTCAGCTGAGTCCTCTTCTGCTGCTGCGTCTTGCTCCACATCAACGGCACCCCCCCCCCCAGCTCCCCAGGTACTATTCCACATCCCGGATACGGCAGTGTCACGCCGTCTTGGGGTTGACTTGCCTGAAAGCAGAGAGTCACACCGCAGCAGCACTCCTGTCCGCCCTGAACGCACAGGTGGATCAGTGGCTGACTCTGCACCAACTCGAGATTGGCAAAGTGGTTTTCCGACAATGGAAGAAATCTGGTGGCGGCATTAAAATTGGGCAAGTTGACATATGTGCCATGCATGGCACATGTGTATAATCTGATTGTACAATGCTTTGTGCATAAGTACCCAGGCTTACAGGACATCCTGAAGCAGGCCAGGAAGGTGTGTGTCCTTTTCAGGCGTTCCTACACGGCCATGGCGCACTTGTCAGATATCCAGCGTCGAAACAACCTGCCAGTGAGGCGCTTGATTTGCGACAGCCCGACACGTTGGAATTTAACACTCCTAATGTTCTACTGCCTGCTCCAACAAGAAAAAGCTGTTAATGAGTATTTGTATGACTGGGGTGCTAGGACAGCCTCTGGGGAGCTGGGGATTTTTTTGCCACGTTACTGGACGCTCATGCGCAATGCCTGTAGGCTCATGCGTCCTTTTGAGGAGGTGACAAACCTAGTCAGTCGCACTGAAGGCACCATCAGTGACATCATACTATTTGTTTTCTTCCTGGAGCGTGCCCTGCAAAGAGTGCTGGATCAGGCCGTAGATGAGCGTGAAGAGGAAGAGGAAGATTTGTGGTCTCCATCACTACCAGAAACAGCCTTATCAGCATCGCTTGCTGGACCAGTGGCAACACAGGAAGAGGATTGTGAGGAAGAGGAGTCAGAGGAGGAATGTGGCTTTGAGGAGGAGGAGGAAGACCAAGCACAACAGGCATCCCAGGGTGCTCGTTGTTGTCACCTATCTGGTACCCGTGGTGTTGTACGTGGCTGGGGGGAAGAAGATACATTCAGTGAGATTAGTGAGGACGAGGAACGGGACATGAGTAGCTCGGCATCCAACCTTGTGCAAATGGGGTCTTTCATGCTGTCGTGCCTGTTGAGGGACACTCGTATAAAAAGGAGAATGAACTGTACTGGGTCCACGCTACTAGACCCCCGGTATAAGCATAAAGTAACTGAAATGTTACCGAATTCCCGTAAGTCGGAAAGGATGGAGCAGTTCAAAAATAAATTAAAAAGTATGCTTTACACAGCGTATAAGGGTGATGTCACAGCACAACGGGAATCTAACAGGGGAAGAGATGAAAGTAATACTCCTCCTTCCACGACCACGCCGGCAAGGACAGGACACTTTCCAGACGTGTTGTTGATGGAGGACATGCAGACCTTTTTAACTCCTATGCATCGCCACAGACCTTCGGGATCCAGCCTCAGAGAACGACTCAACCGACAGAGAGTCATGCTGTCGTGCCTGTTGAGGGTCGGGGACCCTCGTATAAAAAGGCTGAAGGAGAACGACCTGTACTGGGTGTCCAAGCATCTTTTTCCATCTCCCGGTTCCTAAAAATTATCTCCGGGTTCCTAAAATCGATGCCATACCTGTACTCGATTCTGCTAAAGGAAGTCATGGCATATGGGGTCTTTCATGCTGTTGTGCCTGTTGAGGGTCGGGGACCCTCGTATAAAAAGGCTGAAGGAGAACGACCTGTACTGGGTGTTCAAGCATCTTTTTCCATCTCCCGGTTCCTAAAATCCATGCCATATACACATCCCCTGATAGGGGACACCGCAGTGGAAGGTACCCGGCCACAATTTCTTTGCACAAAAGGCAATCCCGGACCCCAACCTGTACTCGATTGTGCAAAAGGAAGTAACCTTACCATGGGTCACAGCCCGCATGTCTTGTAATTCTCTGTCTGGGAAATTATATATCTATCAAATCTATCTATTTATCTATCAAATCTATCTAACTATCAATCGTATCTATCAAATGTATATTGCATCTATTGATCTATGTAATTCGTATCTATCAAATGTATATTGCATCTATTGATCTATGAAATTCATATCTATCAAATGTATATTGCATCTATTGATCTATGTAATTCGTATCTATCAAATGTATATTGCATCTATTGATCTATGTAATTTGTATCTATCAAATGTATATTACATCTATTGATCTATGTAATTCGTATCTATCATATGTATATTGCATCTATTGATCTATGTAATTCGTATCTATCAAATGTATATTGCATCTATTGATCTATGTAATCTATGTATCTATCTATCAAATCTATCTATCTCGTGGCCGGACTGTCTTGTAATTCTCTCTCTGGGAAAGTATATATCTATCAAATCTATCTATTTATCTATCAAATCTATCTAACTATCAATCGTATCTATCAAATGTATATTGCATCTATTGATCTATGTAATTCGTATCTATCAAATGTATATTGCATCTATTGATCTATGTAATTCATATCTATCAAATGTATATTGCATCTATTGATCTATGTAATTCGTATCTATCAAATGTATATTGCATCTATTGATCTATGTAATTCGTATCTATCAAATGTATATTGCATCTATTGATCTATGTAATTTGTATCTATCATATGTATATTGCATCTATTGATCTATGTAATTCGTATCTATCAAATGTATATTGCATCTATTGATCTATGTAATTTGTATCTATCAAATGTATATTGCATCTATTGATCTATGTAATCTATGTATCTATCTATCAAATCTATCTATCTCGTGGCCGGACTGTTTTGTGACAGCCACTTGTGTTTCGGCCAAATTTGAAGTAGGAGGACCGGCCAAGCATCTTTTTCCATCTCCTGGTTCCTAAAATCCATGCCATATACACCTCCCCCGATAAGGGGAGTAACAGGTATTAAACTGCTAAGAATAGTACTACTTAACACACCACTCATATCTGGTGGCACAATAGATTGCACGCGCAGTGCCCCAAATTTGAAGCTGGAGGACCGACCAAGCATCTTTTTCCATCTCCCGGTTCCGAAAATCCATGCCATATACACGTCCCCTGGCACTGCAACTGCCTCTGGGAACCTTACCATGGGTCTCAGACCGCACCTCTTGTAATTCTCTGTCTGGGAAATTATATATCTATCAAATCTATCTATTTATCTATCAAATCTATCTAACTATCAATCGTATCTATCAAATATATATTGCATCTATTGATCTATGTAATTCGTATCTATCAAATGTATATTGCATCTATTGATCTATGTAATTCGTATCTATTAAATGTATATTGCATCTATTGATCTATGTAATTCGTATCTATCAAATGTATATTGCATCTATTGATCTATGTAATTCATATCTATCAAATGTATATTGCATCTATTGATCTATGTAATTCGTATCTATCAAATTTATATTGCATCTGTTGATCTTTGTAATTTGTATCTATCAAATGTATATTGCATCTATTGATCTATGTAATCTATGTATCTATCTATCAAATCTATCTATCTTGTGGTTGTGCAAATGGACTGTTTGCGCTGCGTTACACGGGGAGTTTGGTCTGTCACTGTGAAGCGGGCGTAACCCTTAGACTACATGATCGATACAACATCATACCTGATGTTTTAAAGCACATTATCCAAACAATTTAGGAATGTTAGGTGATTTATGCCCTTCATGGCTTAAAACTAGACTCTGCATCAACTATGTAATTTTCCATGGGAGTTTTGCCATGGATCCCCCTCCGGCATGCCACAGTCCAGGTGTTAGTCCCCTTGAAACAACTTTTCCATCACTATTGTGGCCAGAAAGTTTTAAAGTTCGCCTGCCTATTGAAGTCAATGGCGGTTCGCCTGGTTCGCCAGTTCGCAAACGGTTGCGGCAGTTCGAGTCCACCGTTTGCGAACCGACATTTTTAGGTTTGCGACATCACTAATTAACAGATATATATATGAGAGTGAAAAAAACTGCTTAAATTCAAGTGCTTTAATGTGCTGCAGCAAAGCACTCCAGTTATTTGTGCTAAAAATAATGATGACTCCTACACCTTCACATTTGCATGTATAACTTTCAATAATGATACAGTAAGGAGTGGTGGGTAATGCATTTCAACTAGCCAATTCAGCTATGATTTACCTCTTGCTCCAAGTAAACCTAAGATCAAAGTCACAGGGGACTGTTCCAGTATTATGGATACAGTATATAGTGGCAATGCAGAGTTTAATAACATAAACAAAACCCATGCTGTTGTAATATTTGTGTGTCCTTCTACTGGAGGTCAGAATACACAGTTAGAAAATATAAGTGTGATACATCTAACAGCATGCCTGACTAATTTTCAATTTATTTATGCCTGAGGAAACGTCCCTA
Source organism: Bombina bombina (assembly GCF_027579735.1). Taxonomy (NCBI): domain Eukaryota; kingdom Metazoa; phylum Chordata; class Amphibia; order Anura; family Bombinatoridae; genus Bombina; species Bombina bombina. Next base: position 392,467,961 of record NC_069503.1, on the reverse strand, counting down.
GAGCTGAGAAATGCATTGCATGTATAGGGGGATATTTGAGTACCCCCTTTTTCACTCTTTGTACTTAGATTTTAAATATTTTTTAATAAATACAATTTTTTTATATACAAAGACAACTTTGAGTGGAAACACCTTACCTACCTGCCTATGTTCATTGATTTTGGAGCACATTTACCAGTACTCCCTTACACCTGGATGCTGTTCCTTGGGAAAACCCTTGGGGGTGAGCTGACACACCTATTTGAAATCTGCCAGTCTGCTCCTACCAGCACATTGGTGTTCTTGGACAGTATGTGAGTACCCATTTGGCATCTTCTAAATTGATAGTCATATTTTGATTGATCTGCACATATAGTGCCTTCTCTCTATGCTTTATATATTCACTGAAGTACATAGGAAATCCTAGCTGGGGGTGAGCTGTTACACCCGATAATTCTACAGCTTGCACCTACTAGCACATGGGTGTGCTCTACTAATATGTGAGTATCCATTTGGCTCATTTTTGTATTGTACTCATATATACATTTGATGATCTTGCACATGAGGCACCCCTCTATTTTTCTTCATATTCTGCAGTTGTAACCCAGATAAGTCGGTGAGGAGGAGGCAGCCATTTATATTTACTTATATCCAAAGAGGATTCTCCTACACCTTAGAAGTGCATATTGCTAAATCTGGGACTATTCTCTGGACTCTTATTTTGTATGTACAAAATTACTATAGTTATGATTATATATTACATTGTATAACAGACTTGATATATTGATAATTGCTAATGATTAACATTTCAGTTTCTCTTTAGCGCCCCCTTTGTTTGTATTACATTATAATTTTCAAACCTATGACACACAATCCCCTAAAACACTTGTAGTTGTAGGTATTTCAGTTGAATCTATAACTATTCCTGGTGCTAACATATCAAAATCAGCCACTGTTCTGGGAGCCAAATTCCCATACAATCAGGAGCAAGTATCTAAACTAACCCTAAATTCTGCAAATTTCAAAATGCAAACGGTCCACCAGAAAAAGGCCTAGAAATGTCAAATCCTCTAGAGCTTAATGCTTTAAAAAATGATTTACAGAGCAATAAATGAATAAACATAATTGACACAGTTAATGGTTTTCCACTGATACTGTGTTCACACTATCCTCAGTATGAAGGTGTTTTTCCACATTATTTGGATAAACAAAATTACACTTGAAGCTTGGCTGTATTACACAGTCACCCAGACTTAAATGCAGAATATAAGATCATTCTGACTAAACGGTCTTCCATAGAAAGTGTGTTTCACGCTCCACAGGAAAAACACTCAGGAAATGGGATGAAACAGCAGCAGAGGCACCAAACATTCATCTATGGACATAAAGGAAATAGGAAGCATGCCTTCAACTATGGTGAGTGCATTGATATTGGTGTCATTCCTGATGGTAATATACCTTTTGGTCCCAAATATATTTAGCTATCTCCATTTATTTAAAGAAAATTGTTTTAAGCAACAATCGTGCCCAAGGGGGGGGCGAGGGTCACTTGCTTGAAACAGAGTTTTCCCATATGGGCACTCTTATTTGCTAACAAAATGTTAAGAACAAAATAGTCTGTACCTGAATTGAGTATTGTATAACTTAGGCCATTCAAACACCATTTTATTTGTTGAGTATTGTACAACTTAGGCCATTCAAGCACCATTTTATTTTGTGAAACAGTTTCAGGACAGACCAAACCCCAAGTTAGTTTTAATGTATATATTATATGTAGATTTACATTTTATATATTTTTTAACAGGTATCAAAAAAAGGAATGACTGATACCAAGAGCAGAAAGCAGAGCCATGACTGACATCAAATACCAGAAAGCACAAAATATAGCCGGCACTTCTTCCTTGAAGTTAAAAAGTCTTTTATTGAGGTCACGTTAAAAACAGAAATCACGAGTCATTTGCAAAGCCAAAAATTACGCCTTACATGCTTCGGCTATTAAGCCTTACTTATAAACGTAATTCACTCTAAAACAAAGCTAAAACAAATAGGGCTTGCCACTTGCTCATAGGTTAACCATTAACACGTGACTAGCCATACCTATTAACTGGATTAAGGTGGATTTAATGAATAAGGGCTCACATATGGTTTAAGATAGTAATTCATGAACTTAAATATAAATATTCAAAAATAAAAAGTATATAAATTACAAAGAAAATGACAATGAACACTGTTAGCTCTAAAAAATTCAGGGTGGGGACTGTCAGCTGGAAATAAATTCCCTGATCTATATCTAGAATGAGAATTTAATCAGAAGTTGCCCATATAAAGTAAAGCAATTTAGCCACAGTTACTACAAAAGTTAAAGTCTGTGAAAAAGCCATAAAAGGACACTGTAATTGTTATTACAAAAAATATTATATTTCCTCTTCCTCCCCCTTTCAAAAGTGAATGACACATTCAAGAATGGTGTTCTAATATTAAATTTGATAAGTCTTGATCCATCAAATCTAAATATTTCAATCATAATTTTTCATATCAAGAAAGGATTGTGGGAAATTATTCCCAGAAATTAATTAGATCAAAAGATGAATTGGAACCTTTTGGTATACGTGTATCCATATTAAAAATCCAAAAGGCTTCGCTTTTAAAAATTAATTTACTCATATTGCCCCCCCCCCCCCATTTGGGAAGTTTAACTATTTCAATCACCATCCACGTGATCGTGCTGTTGACACTATTATGTTTCAATATAAAGTGATTGGGTAACTCAGAGCAGCCATCCTGTCTTTTGATGTCAGAAAGATGTTCCCTGACACTTTCTCGAACTACATGGGTAGTACAACCTATGTACTGTTTGTTGTTACAAGTAAACCAGATCATATAAACTACGTTTTTAGATCTACAATTGGCGCAACCATCGAGATCATATCTTTTACCAGTGATATTTGACTCAAAGGTTTTGGACATAATTCCAAAGCTACCGGGTATACAGTGGCTTTAGCCACACTTATGCATCCCCTTAACTTGAAGCCAAGAACTGGTGGGCCTATCACTTTTGAGTTCACTCGGTGAGAGTAGATTACCTAAAGTAATACCCTTACGATAAGAAAAGTTACAGCCTTGTTTGACCACATTTTGTAGACTATCATTGGCCAGCAACATTGGAAAATGCCTTCTCACAATATTGCAAATCCGGTGATATTCAGAAGAAAATTGTGTAACAAAACTTACTCTATCGGGTAAATGCTTAGAGTCTTTGTCTTTCAATTTATCTCTGAGTAAAGTTTCTCAACTAATGCCATCAACCTCTACCTTGGCATCTTCTGGTGAGATCCTTACTTTGAATTTCAAAATCAGTTTGATTGCTGCAATTGCATTTGGCTCTAATAAGTTGCTCTTTAATGATGGAATATGGGACCTGTTTAGGGTGGTTACTCTTTCCATGAAGAATGGTATTGCCGGATATAGGTTTTCTATATATTGTGGTTTCAACTTTACCATTTTTGTGATTGAACACTAGAGAAATGTCCAAAAAAGTAAATTTTTTCCTCACTAAAGTCATGGGTAAACATGAGACCACAAGAGTTATCATTAAGGTAAAGCATAAAATCTCCAGTTTGGCGATTGTCACTGGACCAGACCAGTAGAAGGTCGTCTATTTAGCGATGATAAGTGTGAATGTCTTTGATAAAGGGATTTCTATCTCCATAAACGAAAAGGGACTCCCACCAACTCATTGTCAAATTTGCATAAGATGAGGCAAACTTTGCCTCCATGGCGGTCCAACAAATTTGAAGATAGAACTTGTCTTGAAAGGAAAAATAGTTGTGAGTCAATAAAAAGTTAGTCATCTCAATCAGATAACTCACAAAGGTCGGTGTGTAATCAAATACCAGAGGCACAATTGCATCCAGAGAATCTCCATCTTAAAATAACAGAACTAATGCTGATTGCTATAATTTAGTTTGTAATAGAACATACTACTAACAACTAACAAGTACTTTTACAATCGGTCAATTAATCCTTGTTCCAGCCTTTACTGAAAACTCTCACATATCTATGATTATTAAACTTTTGTTCCCAGTGGCGTATTTAGGTTTTGTGCTGCCCTAGGCACTCAAAATTCTGCTGCCCCCCCAAAAAAAGTTTTTAGGCCTTTTTCCACTTAATATATTTTTGGGGCCAGTGTGTAAAATGTTTTTTTTTTCATAACAATTCAAAAGAAAATGGACTAACACTAACATACCATTTTCTTCCTGAGAGAAGGGAGAGAAAAGAAGGGGAGAGGAGAAAAGGGAGGGAAAGAAAAGAAGGGAGAGAGAGAAGAGAAAAGTGGGGAGGGAGAGGAGAAAATGGGGAGGGAAAGAAGGGATGGAAAGAAAGGAGTGAAAGAAGGGAGGGAGGGAAATAAGGGAGGGAGGGATTGAGTTGAGGGATGAAGGGAGTTGAGGAAGGGACTGACAAAGGGAAAGAAGGGAGGGAGTTGAGGGAGGGAGAAAGGAAGAGAGGGAAAGAATAATACACGTTGAAACAATCATTGCCCTTCACATGCAACAACATACAGTAATTACCATCATTCAAGTAATTAAACTTTTTAAGTGTCCATTTACTATTTACCCCATGGGTTCATGAATGCAGAGAAAGCTAGCTATTAGTACCTAACGTACATTAGCACTGATAGTTCATGTTTAGACAACACAAGCTGATCTAAGCAGTGCACAGATGCATCCAGTCTGTTAGTTATTAAGACCTGCAATAAGCACTGCGCTCACAGACCCACCACAGCTGATAAGGGGAGGCAGCATATCGACACAAGGTCTCCTCCTCCAGCCTCAACGTGTAAGCATATCCCCGGGCAAGTTTCTCACCAAGAACGCTTCCACTGCAAAAATGCCGGCGTCTCTAAATAAAGCAATGGTTTAAAGGAGCACTGCCTGTGAAAAGCGACCTTAGTCAGCGCACGTGCCTTGTCTTCTCTGTAAAAGCCTGCACTTTATTGCTCACTGCACTGTATGCTGGCTTTTAGAGAGAGGATAGGGCAGATGTGCTGCCCCTCCCAAATCTGCTGCCCTAGGAACTGGCCTTGTTGGCTTAGGCCATAATACACCCCTGATTGTTCATATATGTAAATGTATATTTTTACAAAATGTATATGGTACCATAGTATACCCCTGGTTTACATTGTTCATCATACTATTCCATGTAAAACCACAATACTAACAGGACTCAGGTAAACTAAGCAAAATTATATACCCCATAGTTTAATAGTCTAAATTTGCAGATTATTATTTTATCTTTATACTTTCTAGATCTTAAGATAAAATAACATATAGTTTTAAAAACATAGAAGTTTTCTTGTTTATTTAATTGGAGAGGGGTATCCTTTTAAATCATCAATGCTACAGTCCTGTTAAATATTATGTTAAGCTATTTACCTGGTATTTCTCAGTAACTGCTGAATATATATGGCAATCATATGCAATGGAAATCAGTCAGTGTTCCCACTTTTGAAAAATAAGATATATGTTGATGTAGGGATATTAGAGTAGTTATTAAATAGCCCCTAGTGTAGATATTATCTGGTGTCTATTTGTTTAGAGGATATATTTATGAATTTATGTGTTTGAGTTATGCAGTTTCTGTAGAGTACCAAATGGTGTTCTGTTCAATTCTAAATTTGGAATGAGGTGAATGTGACTAGGAAATTCTCAGGAGATAAATGTAGGGGTTTTCTACCCTAACATTGGCCCCATAGACACTGTGACACCACATTCAAATATAATTCTCAATTTTTTGCTGATAAAGAAAAATATTTCTCACAAGTTTTCCACTATTATGACAGTAGATGCTCATCCATCAGCCTTCAAAATGGTGACAAGAAGAAACCCACAGTCCAGCTCCAGATCAGAGAGTAGTGTACTGCCAGCAGTGACAACAAGAAACACACAGACCAGCTCCACACCAGAGAGTAGTGTACTGCCAGCAGGGACAACAAGAAGCCCACAGACCAGCTCAGCATCAGAGAGTAGTGTACTGCCAGCAGTGACAACAAGAAACACACCGACCAGCTCCAGACCAGAGAGACGTATACTGCCAGCAGTGACAACAATAAACACACAGACCAGCTCCAGACCAGAGAGAAGTATACTGCCAGCAGTAACAACAAGAAACACACAGACCAGCTCAGGATCAGAGAGTAGTGTACTGCCAACAGTGAAAACAATAAACACACAGACCAGCTCCAGACCAGAGAGTAGTGTACTGCCAGCAGTGACAACAAGAAACCCACAGACCAGCTCCAGATCAGAGAGTAGTGTACTGTCAGCAGTGACAACAAGAAACACACAGACCAGCTCCAGAGCAGAGAGTAGTATACTGCCAGCAGTGACAACAAGAAACACACAGACCAGCCCCTGACCAGAGAGTAGTGTACTGCCAGCAGTGAAAATAATAAACACAGACCAGCTCCAGACCAGAGAGATGTCTACTGCCAGCAATAAGTAATAAGCTACTCAAAAAATATGACTGCAATGCCAAAAGTAAGAGAGTGTTTCAAAATGATGCTGCCTGCATATCAAAGTCCTCACCATCTGCAAGCACATTAGCTGGGAAAAGACTTAGAAGAAAAGCCCAGAACAACTGTAGGTGAGAGAAGTCTCCAATATAATTGCGGCATCAACAAGAGCCTCTTTGACACTACAGAAGTCATCAAGGAGAAAAGCTTTCTGAAAAGTAAAAGGACATTCCCACTTTCCAGGTGTCATGCTTTATGAATTGTGAGAAGGATTACAGAAGTTTAGTTGCTGCTGCCCAAAGTGAGAAAGAGCCTTTGTCACATGGGTGGCAACAGATATAATCAAGAAAGAAAGCCTTGCAAGTAGAAAAAGAAAAGGACATTACCATTTTCCAGGTGCCATGGTCCATGACTTATGAGAAGAAGTATTAAAGAAGCTAAAGTATTTTTTTCAAACATGAGAAAGAGGCCTATATGTCTCTGTCTTGTCCAGTTTCTATGCTTAATTATTCTTCACCTCATATATATAAAATAGATAATTGCTAGTTTTGTAATTTTCTTTTAATAATTTTGATAGCGAAAAAAAATAATAATGATAACAATAATTTAGGATGTTTACAGATAAGATACAAGCAATTACTCTCATAAGGTGTGGCCAATCCAAAAATGTATCATGGCCACATGGCGACTGTTACAAAATGAGTAATTGATAAATATCATCAAATTATATATATATGTATTTGTGTGTGTGTATGTATATATATATATATATATATATATATATATATATATTTATGTGTGTGTGTATAGTTCAACTACTTCCCAAGGGCACACCTGTTCATGGACAGGAATAAAGCAATACATTCCTTTAGTTAAAATTAAGTCATGTCAGAAACAATGGGAGGAACATAATTGATAGCCCGACTGGTGTTCTAAGAATCAACTGTTCAAAAGTCAGAAATAGCATAGAGAAATAGCTAAAGTGCAGAGAAACAAATTACTTTAGAAACAAAAATATACATTCAGCTATTATGATGAACCAATCACACTGTTAGCCAACCCAAAATAATACCAAGGATCCACCATTATCCATTTTGGGAAGTATTAGCTGAAGGGGCCTGTCATTATAGGTATATAAGTTGTAGGGATAGAAGGAGGAGTTAGAAGAATGAGGGAGGTTACAAGCAATAGAGTACCAGAAGTAAAGAAAGACTTCTTACTGGGGCCCCAGAGGTAATTATATTATGCACTTACTTACTTTATAGCTATAAGGTTGTTTTCATGTCTGTTTGCATTTAATGTAAGAAATTATATGCAGTTATGTCAATGTGTTTTATGTAATGTATTTAATGTAACTCATTTTATTGGTACCAAATAAGGAAGCATAAAATCTTGTATCGTGTGATCTAAGATTTTGGCTGTGACTAAATAAAAGTTGTTAAAATTGAGCTGTCTTTCTCACAAGCGAATTCTTTATTATTAACATTCCAATTAATATAAATATTGTATTCTAAAATTAATAATTAATCTTCAATACCGCTCAAACAATCCGACGCAGATCAATGCTAGTGTTATTCGAGCAGAATACTAATCATTCGCCCACATATTTGACTATTTGAACAGGTACGCTCGCGTTTATTCTGATGCAGCGTACCTATAGTTCAAACCGTCACCTCAGAGGCTGAGAATGCAATAGAAATCAATGGAACTCTGAAAACACAGAAAGGTTTGTGATAATTTGTAGTTGCTGATACAAATAAAACCAATACCATTTGTTAAAATCACATTCTCTTTCTAAGTCATGTTTGGCAATGTTAATACACCACATTATTCTTCAATACACTAGATATTTTCCCCCAAAGGATAGCAAAAGAATGAAAATAATTCCATACAAAATACACGCAAATGTGTTTAAAATTGCATTCTCTTTCTGTCATGTTTGGCAATGTTAATACACCACATTATTCTTCAATACAGTGTCCTAAGCGCACGTGGCCCATCCTAAAGCCTAGTCCCAAAAAACAGTGCCCTAGCGGACTGTAAGAAGATAGACAATGAGAGGGGAGGGAATAGGCACTAAAAAAGCTGAATAGGCAGGGCTTCTAAGTATAAATATACTAAAACAATTTATTTAAACAACAATGATAGTAAAAGCATTGATAATAAAAGCAGTTCATGGATCCATGATGGGAATACAATTGAGATATCGGAGTAAATACAAATAGATAAAATACAATATAAATACAAATAAATGTAATACAATATAAAACGCCTAAGTATATGCGATGAAAAGAATCTAAAAGCTATTTCAGTCTAAAGACCAAATGCGCTACTGAAATAAGTGGTGTAGTGAGAAACACAAACAAAAACACTACATACAGTAAAAGTGCAATAGATGGTAAAAATAAACAATGCTATATGATAACAACAGTGTAGTTAGGGAGTATAAATAAGGTGGTGCCATAAAATAAATAATAAGTCCAAAAGAGAAAGTCCAGAACCCCAAACCGGGGTTAAAAGAGTAAGTCTCTGAGTGCTTCAGTGATGTGGTCCCACCTATCCAGTGTGGTATAAATGAATGTTCCAAAATGATGAAAAAACACAATGTGAGATATCCAAAAACAAAAATGCAAAAAATCAAATGTAAAAATAAAAGTAGCAAATCAAAAAAGTGAAGTGTATACACCAAGTTCACAAAAAATACACAGCACAATCACAAATAATAAAAAATAAAAAATAATAAAAAATAATAAAAAATATTAAAAAATAAAAAATAAAAAATAAAATATAATTATCCAGAGTAGTGTGGTGGTGTGGATAATGATGAATGAATAGGTAAAACAGATAAAATCCACATAGAGAGCAACAAAAATAGTAAAAATAGTAAAAATACCTGTGAAGAAAAAAGAGAATACAATAGTGCAAAACTGTTTGTACACAGTGTAGTGTTGTAGAAAATATGCTCACCAGTATGTCGTCAACGCGTTTCGGCCTATATTAGGCCTTTCTCAAGACTATGTGTTTTCTTCACAGGTATTTTTTACTATTTTTGTTGTGTTCTATGTGGATTTTATCTGTTTTACCTATTCATTCATCATTATCCACACCACCACACTACTCTGGATAATTATATTAAATTTTTTATTTTTTATTTTTTAATATTTTTTATTTTTTATTATTTTTTATTTTTTATTATTTGTGATTGTGCTGTGTATTTTTTGTGAACTTGGTGTATACACTTCACTTTTTTGATTTGCACCTTTTATTTTTACATTTGATTTTTTGCATTTTTGATTTTTTGCATTTTTGTTTTTGGATATCTCATATTGTGCTTTTTCATCATTTTGGAACATTCATTTATACCACACTGGATAGGTGGGACCACATCACTGAAGCACTCAGAGACTTACTCTTTTAACCCTGGTTTGGGGTTCTGGACTTTCTCTTTTGGACTTATTATTTATTTTAGGGCACCACCTTATTTATACTCCCCAACTACACTGTTGTTATCATATAGCATTGTTTATTTTTACCATCTATTGCACTTTTACTGTATGTAGTGTTTTTGTCTGTGTTTCTCACTACACCACTTATTTCAGTAGCGCCTTTGGTCTTTAGACTGAAAAGGCTTTTAGATTCTTTTCATCGCATATACTTAGGCGTTTTATATTGTATTACATTTATTTGTATTTATATTGTATTTTATCTATTTGTATTTACTCCGATATCTCAATTGTATTCCCATCATGGATCCATGAACTGATTTTATTATCAATGCTTTTACTATCATTGTTGTTTAAATAAATTGTTTTAGTATATTTATACTTAGAAGCCCTGCCTATTCAGCTTTTTTAGTGCCTATTCCCTCCCCTCTCATTATTCTTCAATACACTCAGCAGATATTTTCCCACAAAGGATAGCAAGACAATGAAAACTATTCCAGACAAAATACATGTAAATGTGTTTAAAAGTGCATTTTCCTTCCGACAAAGGATAGAAAGAGAATGATAACTATTCCATACAAAATACATGCAAATGTGTTTAAAATTGCATTCTCTTTATAAGTCATGTTTGGCAATGTTAATACACAACATTGTTCTATAATATTGGAGTTTAATATTGGAGTGCAGAGGGTTTTCCTGCCTATGGTTGGTCTCCATGCCCTCAGTGATCGAGAGGTGATTCGTCAATTTCATCTCAATATGGCTTCTATTGTGAGGCTCTATGTCAAAATCAAGAAGACTCTCGAACCACTAGTTGCAAGGACTAGGGCAATCCCTGGGATGGAAAAGTTACTATCGGTCCTCTATTGTTTGGTGACTGGATCGTTCCAGGCTGTCAAGTCTAGGCGTAGATATGAGCCTGGCAACCTTCTTCCGTCATCTGAAGGTTTTCCTGAATGCCTTGCACCAATGCCTAGTCCATCTTGTCTACTTCCCAAAAACACTGGAGGAGTGGCATGATGTCAAGCTCCAGTTTTATAATCTAGCTGGGTTGCCAAGAGTATTAGGGGCCATAGATTGCACTCATATATTGGTGCAGCCTCCCAGGGGAAGAGAGGAGCCATACCGGGACAGGAAGCAGAACCACTCACTGAATATCCAGGTCATCTGTGATGCCAGGTTAAGAATTATGAGCATCTGCTCGGGATTGCCTGGTTCTAGTCACGATTCCTTCATCTTCCGGAATTCTGCCATCTATGATCGTTTCCAGGAGGGACAAATGCCAGAGGGAATCCTAATAGGTAAATATCTCTTATACATTTTCACATATGTATATTATAGATTTTATTCATTCAGATTGCTAATATCAATGCTCTATTTCTTTTACGCAGGTGATTCTGGATATTCTTGTCTTCCGTGGCTGTTCACACCAGTCAACAACCTCAACAGAGTGGAAGAGGTGTGATACAACGAGGCGCACATCGCTACACAATCTGTTTTTGAGTGCACCTTTTGCATACTGAAGAGCCGTTTCCAATGCTTGGACACCTCCGGCGGGGTTCTTCAGTTTGCCCCCTCCAAAGACTCTAATATTTTCCTTATCTGTTGTTTGTTACACAACATTGCCATTAACGTGCCTGATATAGATCTGGAGAGCTTGGATGTCCACGAGTATGACAATCATTTAGCTCCATTACAGCTAAATGATGCATGGGGAATCCAAGCTCGAGCAGACTATATTCTAGCAATTTTTGGCTAATAATGGTGTCAGGATTGTCTGTGTAACATAAAGTAGTTTTATTTTTGTAATATTATTTTACAATATTGCTTTTTTCCAAAAGATGTTAATTTTGATTATCTTGCAATTATTGACTTTAAAAGTTTGTCAATAAATATCTTGAAAATATATATCTTCAAATAAAGCTTATTTATTGTAAACTTGACTCTGTTTTTAATTCAAGATTGTTTCCTGGATTGTCAATATATTTGTGCAGACATAAATCTCCAAGATATATTAGTAACATGGTTTTCATCTCTCATCTTTGTGAAGGTTAAGGTGACAGCAAAGTCAAAATTACACCTTCATGAATCAGATAGGGCATGTAATTAAAAAAACAATTTGGCTTTTTCCTCTAATGTGCTTTGTTCTTTTTTTATTCTTATTTGAAAGATACACATAGGTAGCCTCATATAATAATATCTAAGTACTTGAAGGATGCCTCTTATCACATGCTGTTTTGTTTGGTTTTCACAACAGGGGAGTGATATGTCATGTGAGGCTTATAGCTAATATTGTAATCACGCACGTTGCTTTTAGCAGACAATGCACTAATTGGCTAATATGTAAGTCAATTGATAATTAATTATATACCATGTAATCAGAGGGCTGTCATGAGATGCTTAGATACAACGTAATAAGAGGTATAAATAGGGTGGCCATATGGCCGCTTTAAAAAGGGACACATATGTAAAATACATATGTCAGGGCTGTTTTCAGTGATGTTTAATACTGTAATATTGTGGAGTAAAACTATTTAAACATTATGGCATTATGTTTTGTATAAGAACACTGACATATGTATTTTTCATATGTGTCCCTTTTTAAAGCGGCAATATGGTCACCCTAGTTATAAAGTATAGTAACAGGACATGAAACACAAAGTTTTCTTTCAGGATTTAGGTAGAACATAAAATATTTTACAAATAAGTTTCCAGTTTACTACTTCTATAAAATTTGCTTCATTGGCCTCTATTTAACAAAAGTCTGGCGGACCTGATCCGACAGTGCGGATCAGGTCAGCCACACCTCGCTGAATACGGAGAGCAATACGCTCTTCGTATTCAGCATTGCACCAGCAGCTCACAAGAGCTGCTGGTGCAATGCCACCCCCTGCAGACTCGCGGCCAATCAGCCGCCAGCAGGGGGGTGTCAACCCCAGCAGGGGTTGTGTGACCGCTGCTTCATAACTGCTGTTTCTGGAGAGACTGCAGGCTCACCAGAAACACGGGGTATCAAACTCTATTCGGAGCTTGATAGATAGGCCCCATTATCTTGTTAGCATTTGTTGAAGGAGCAGCAATGCACTACTGGTTTATATCTGAACACATGTGTAAGTCAATGACAATCGGAGTATATATATATATATATATACAGATAAAAATCAGCAGATGGAACCTATATTCTTTTCTGCTCCTGAGATTACCTACATATCTTCTTCATCAAAGGATTACAAGAGAAGGAAGCAAATTTAAAAATAGAAGTAAATTAGAAAGTTCTTTACAATCATATGCTATTTATGAAGCCTGAAAGAAAATGTTCGTTATTCATGTCCCTTAAATAGAAGTGTGTTTTTTATGCAAAACTGGTGAATGACTAAGAAAGGGATTATCGATTCTGTTTAACAATAAAACCTCAGTTGTAGATTGGAACTTTAACGGGACAGTGTACACCCAATTTTTTTTGTTTAAAAATATATGTAATCCCTTTATTCCCATTCCCTAGTTTTGCTTAACTCAGTTAGATAAAAACACTTTTTACATATTTGATTATCTTGTATTTAGGCCTCTGCAAACTGCCCCCTTATTTCAGTTATTTTGACAGACTTGCATTTTAGCCAATCAGTGCTGGCTCCTAGGAACTCCACATGCGTGAGCACAGTGTTATCTATATGACACACTCTAGTGGTGAAAAACTGTCAAAATGCCATGAAGGGAAGGTAGCCTTCAAGGGCTTAGAAATTAGCATATGACCCTCCTAGGTTTAGCTTTCAACTAAAAATACCAAGAGAACAAAGCAGAATTGTTGCTCAAATTTCAATTTGAAAATGGTTTCAAATTACAGGCCCTATCTGAATCATGAAATTTTATGTTGGACTAAACTATGGGCTAGATTTATTAAAGCCCTACGGCTGCAAGTTCTCACAAGAACTTGCTCGCCGTCATTTATCAAGCAGCGGTCACCAGACCGCCGCTTCCCTAACCTCTTCGCCACCTCTAATGTGGCAAAATTCAATCTCCTCGGTCTAGTCAGACCGAGGAGATTGACAGCTCCTGCCCACGCGTGATTGGCTGTGCGCGGCCAGGGGGCGGGATTGCACACTAGCGCAAAATTGCGCTCGTGTGCAATGGCGAATACCTGAGGGTAATTTCGCCCCGCCACAGGCGAGTGCCACTATACGCCTCAGCTTTAATAAATCTATCCCTTTACTAAACTGAGCCAAGTATATATTGCCCATGCAGTGATTTTTACCAAGTAGTTTTTTTAAAAAAAGGATTATGTAAATCAAATAAAAACAAACAAATAAATAAATTTAGAAAATAATTTATTCAATGAAATTCTTAAAATAATAAGAATAAATAAAAACAAGCATTTTTTAATGCAATATATAAAATAAAAAAATAAATAGATGGGGAAAAAAGATATACAAAACTAAATAAATGGAAATAATGCTCTAGGGTTTGGTCAGCTTAGAGGCAGGGGGAGATTGTGGAGGTGATCTCTCCGTTGCAGAGGACCTCCCATGGAGCAACATAAATAAATTTCGATTAAAATTCCTGTTGTCTTCATCTGCCCTCTCCCTATGCACCAGCTCCCTCTGATCGATAGCTACCCTGGCCCACTCTACTATTAACCTCTCCCTATCAAAATCTAACCTCTCCCTATCCCTTTTCCTTTTTTAATTTAATCTGTCACTATCTTTTACCACACTTTCCCTTTCTAAATCTAATCTGTCCCTATGTCTTACTTCTCTTTCCCTTTCTAAAGCTGATCTTTCCCTGTCTATTGCCAATCTCACCCTAACTAACTCTAATCTGTCCCTATCTAAATGAATGCCCCCCTCCAGTATCTGGCCCTGTTGCTCGATAGATAATCTTAATGCCCCATGCAGCTCCTGGTAATCAACCCTGTACTGCCTCCCCAGAATCAACATTTCTCTAATGGCAGCATCTTCATTAAGAGGCAGCTGTTCTGGGGCCGGATCAGCATGGCCAGGAGCTGCTCAGGCATGAGCAGCAGGGGCACCAGGGCCCAGAGTAGCCAGGGCAGGAGGGGCAGCAGGGACAAGAGCAACTGCTCCTGTGATTCCTGAGACAGGATCTCTCACAGGAACTCTTCCTCCTCCTGATCCTCATCCATAGTTGCCGACTGGTATCTAAAGAAAAGTTAAATGAAAATATTGAAATCACACGTAATTTTAAGTGAAACATTAATGGCATCTGTAATTCAACATGAAAACATCATGATTCATATAGAGATTTGAATTTTAAATGGACAGTCAACACCAGAATATTTGTTGTTTAAAAAGATAGATAATCCCTTTATTACCCATTCTCCAGTTTTGCATAACCAACACAGTTATAAATATAGCTGCAAGCAGCAATGGAGGTGGCCAAGCGCATCACATTTGCAATGTCATAAAAGCTGCTAAGTCACAATATATAGCTATAAAGCAAATTTCACAGCTTTAACATAAGCGGTGGCAAAGAAAACACATTTTCGAAATTTTTACGTAAACCAATATGGCTGCCACAGCTTGTGACTAATTCCTTCAACATGAACAACTGTGACTCTAGGTCACAATATAAGGTTACACAGCAAGTTTCACAGTTCTAACATAAGCGGTTGCAGAGGAAATAGATTTTTGAAATGTATGCGCAAAACAAAATGGCTGCCAAATCATATGATATACAGCCTCCATATTATGCACAATAGTTCACACCATAGATGTCAATAAACATGGCAAAGATAAAGCATTTGTGTCAAACGTTTTTGTTTTATTATCAATTAAAAAATATTGTTAAGCATTTTTGAACAATTCAAAATGGCTGCCAAACCACATGACCTATCAACTTCTCTTGAACAAATCTGAATGTTAGTCATAAGATAACTCTATAAACAAAATTTCAAGCCTGTCCCATAAGCAGTTTCGGGGAAGAAGATTTTTGTAGTTTTTAAAAATAGCGCATACAAAACAAAATGGCCGCCAAGCGATGCAATGCATGGCTTTTTCAAATTGCACATACTAATTGTAGACCTCTACAAATTGCATTAGTTTCATAAAAATTTGCAAATGTTTTATTTTACGAAGGCGATTGCGCAGTGCGAATTTTAACTGCAATATTGTCTTTGAGGGTTATGACTATGGGGCCCATTTATCAAGCTCCAAACAGAGCTTGTGGGCCTGTGTTTCTGGCGAGTCTTCAGACTAGCCAGAAACAGCAGTTATGAAGCAGCGGTCTAAAGACCGCTGCTCCATAACCCTGTCCGCCTGCTCTGATGAGGCGGACAGGAATCGCCGCAATTCAACCAGATTGAATACGATCAGGTTGATTGGCACCTTCCTGCTGGCAGCCGATTGGCTGTGAGTCAGCAGGGGGTGGCGTTGCACCAGCAGCTCTTGTGAGCTGTTGGTGCAATGCTGAATACGGAGAGCGTATTGCTCTCCGCATTCAGCGAGGTCTTGCGAACCTGATCCACAATGTCAGATCAGGGCCGCAAGACCTTTGATAAATAGGCCCCAATGTGTAATCATGTGTCTATTACACTGTAATATTGTTAAATATTGAAAATTAATGCATAAAGTGCAAATTTACGCAATTAAATGTAGATAAAAAGGTTAATGTCTCACGGCAGTCATTTTGATTATAGAAAAATCTCAGTTTGAACAAACTTGGTAGAGAACCTTGCAAGTAGTATATGTGCAAAACTCTGCTTTATTGCACTAAGCGGTTTAAGAGAAGATGTTTAAAGATTTTCATAAAATGCAAGATGGCTGCTACATCATGTGACCAAGGCACTTCTGTTAAACAATGGCAAATATAGGTCATAGCAGCACTGAGCACAGCAAGTTTCAAAGTTGTAACATAAGCAGTTCCAGAGCTGAAAATTGTTAAGCGTTTGTCGAAATTAGTTTCCAAGTTGTAACAAGCAGTTCCAGAGCTAAAGATTTTTAAGCGTTTGTCTAAATTTGGCACAAAAAGCAATATGGCTGCCAGAGCATGTGACCTATGAGTTCAATTTTGCATGAGATGTAGCAGAGCAATAGGCTGTACCAGCATACCTGATTTCAAGAGCTTTGCAAAAACAGTTAAGCAGTTATGGGCAATTGAATAAAAAGCATGGCGGAATAAAAAGAATAATAACAATAATAATAATCCTAACAATAACAATAGGTTGTCCTGCAACTTTGTTGCATGGCCACCCAATAATACACGTATTACCTCTGTGATTACCTTGTATCTAAGCATCTTCTGAGATCCCCCTGATCAAATGACATTTTATTTATTATCTACTGACTTTCATTTTAGCCAATTAGTGCAGTGTCTTCCACAAGCCATGGGCGTGATTACAGTGCTATCTATATGACCTACATTAACTAGCTCTCCCCTGTTGTGTAAAGCAAATAAAAAAGCATGTGACAAGAGGCAGCCTTCAAGGGCTTAGAAATTATCATATGAGCCTTCCCTTGGTTAGCTTTCAACTAAGAATACCAAGAGAACAAAGCAAAAATGGTGATAAAAGTAAATTTGAAAGTTTAAAATTACATGCCCTATTTGAAACATGAACATTGTTTTGGACTTGACTGTCCCTTTAAGATAAAAATACCTATCTGAATCATGCATATTTAAATAAAATGTCTTAATACACTTTTGAAAAATCGTGTATTTTCTATAGTGCTTTGTTCTCTTGGTATATTTTTTTAAATGTACGCTTAGGAGACGTTCCATTTTATGACAGGCACATAGGTAGCACTTGCTGATTAGTGTTTAAATGTCGCCAAACAATTATCAAGCACTACACAGGTGATGATCCAAACATGTACTTCCTTCTAAGCTTACATTCTTGATTTTTTCAAATAAAGATAACAAGAGAAATAATAAGATTTTTTAATATGAGTAAAATTGAAATTTAGTACAAAATGCATGGTCTATCTAAATCCTTAATGTTTTATTTTGACTAGACTATTCTTTAAGCTACTATTCAATCACAGATTATTTCACAGATCAATGTCATTTAACAGTGATGTTTAATACTGTGATATTCTAGAGGAAGACTATTTAAACATTATGGCATTGACTGTCCCTTTTAACTGAGCACACATAACATTAATGTTTTTTCTTGTTTTTGTTACCTGTGGAGGAGATTGAAGAGGTCGGAGGTTGTCCCAGAGCCCTTCCTACCTCAGCTGAAATAACAAATGTGTATATATATATATATATATATATATATATATATATATATATATATAGTTATAAATCAAGTTTAAATCATACAGATAAGAGCATTTGAATTACACAAAATAAAACATTAAAAAACATACCTGTTGTTTGGACCTGCTTCTTCAGGGGTGCTGCACATTATGTCAGGCAGTGTCGCTGCAGAGGAGAAGCTGTGGCTGGACTCAGTATGGATACTGACTGCCAATGGTACTGATGCATCAGCAGTAGATGCTGGAAAACATATAATTATAAAATAGATAAAAAAAAGATTAGTGCATAGAATAATGTAAATAAGACAAAAGGCCTAATTACTATTTTAAACAACATCATTTGCGACATGGATGGCGCATGTAATAAAAGTATAATTACCTGCCAACTCGTCAGTATCATGCCCAACCTCATCCAGTCCTTGCGCCATATTAGCACCCAACTTCTTTATGAGCAGAGTCTCGTATGAAGAGAACTCTGCCACATATGCACCACCACCACCTGTAGTTCATGCAGACTTTTTCTCCCTGGCCAACTTGGCCTTCAAGATTCTCTTGATATCAGAGAATCTTTTTTACAATGCTCCACCGATTTCGCATGAGTGCCTTCGGCACACTGTCAGCTATACTTCCTTAGATCTGATTTTTTTCTGGAGAGAGAGGTCTGCTGGGCTCTGGAACCATAAATAAAATCATAGTGCCCCAGAACCTTGGTTACAAGAACCCGGTTCTGGTCAAAATTTTGTCTTACCAGTTTTTGCAGACGCCATATACAATCAAAGAAACAAAAAACAAAAATGTTGCAAACAACAAATCATGCACCTTTTATAGTTAACTACTCATGACGTGATCAGCCGTTAGCAATTTAATATACAATGAACAATTAAATTGTTTTATACTCTTATCTTTGTTTATGCAGTTATTCAATTCTTAAAGGATATCCTATTCATAAGACCGTCATTGATGACTCATATAATGCTAAATATTCAAATAATTGTAACAGAGAAAATAACCACAATCTCATGTTTTTTAATCAACTTAGTGTTATATAAGCAATCATGTGATCAATCCAATTAGCCAACATTAATTTTATATACGTATGTTACTCAATCTGCATTCAGATTGTTTTATACTTGTATCATTGGTGACGCAGAACTAATTCTTATATTCTAATATTAAAGATTGACAGTATGGATGCCATATAAATGGTCATGAACACATGATGAATAAAATCTGCTATTAAAACATTATTATTAATTTTCTACTGTCAATAACCAGTCACATTGCTCTATACTTGGGATAGTTGTGTGTCTCTTAATAATTATTTTACAGTAATTTTGAATTTCAATGATGGCGCATCCACATTTTTTTACTGATGGGGAATTGGTGTACCTGGTGTACAGTATGACCCGTTACTTCCCCAGGAGGATTGGAGGAGTCAGAGGAATGGCTCAAGAATATAGGGACCATATCATCTATGAGATGATGCGCCGGATGAGGCGCGTGTCTGGTATTAGACAGACGCGCCGACAATGTCTCCGTTGGTTCAGTGACCTGAGGCGACGAGAGCAGGAGTGCTACTCTGAGCTATTAGGTCACTTATTAGGAGATGTGTCATTTATAATATTGTGTATTATACGTTGAAATTATGTATCTGTGAATTTGGTATTAGTGACAAACCAGACAAAAAATATATCTTAATATTTACTATTTTGTGAAGTATAAATTATTCATCATTTGTTAATCAATTAAATAATAAAAATTATGTTTGACCCTATTTAATCTGAAGATCAAAGAAAACCAAATATATATATATATATATATATATATATATATATATTTATTTTTATATATATATATATATACATATATATATATTTATATATATACTTGTATACATAAATATATACATATATATATATATATAAATATATATATATATATATGCATATATATTGTTGATATGTCTCAGGAGTGTCCTCTAGTAATGTTGGTGTATTTATCAGCAGCAATTGCCACCAACATGTTACATATTGTAATTCTGAATATTAATAAATAATCGCGGTATAAAATTATTGTCAGCAATATCTCCAATGAATATAGTAGAATTTGTCAATACACTCCAGTGAAACGTTATATAATCTCTGTAGTGTATTCCAAAATGCTATTGAGATATCTAGAAATTATGACAATAAAATTATTATAAATATTAATATTTATTCTCAAATAAAATTAATTCCTAAATTCTAACTAGTTAATCTCTATAAACACATTGATTATATTCATTTAATTTAATTGATCAACACAACTTTAAAATATTAAGCAGGCCATAGATATATTTAGATTAATTACTATTCAATAGATATTGTCTATTGTCCTGTAAATGGAAGAAATATTTCTATAAATTAACCTTAACTCAAAATGAATTAAACATCAGACATTACCATTAAACTTACAAGACAATTTGTAATTAGCCAGCAACACTAGTCCATTATTAACATAATTAACAGTAGCCAGAGATTTACCCACAATAATAAATGCAATTTTTAAATTATATCACAGTAGCTCCAACGATTTAATAAATATTAATGCCTGACCCTTTTCTCAATAATAATTGCCTTAGCGCTAGATATGATTATTTATAGTAAATTATAACTATAAATTATACTTACAAATCACAGCTACAATTTAACTATAGCTATAGAATACCTATGATTTAAAACATTAAAAATATAACAACATCAAATCGCTTTTGACCAATATTTGAGAGTTCAATCCTCAATCAAAATTCTTTTCACTGTCATATAAGAGAGTATGCACAAATCTGGGAGTGAATATTAGGCCCAATTTTATTTGCTCTTTCGGTATAAAGAGTTTCCCATCAGAAATTTGTCTCACAAAGACTGTATATTTCCAAGGCAGCAATTCAGTCAGTAAGACAAGCTAAGCACATCAGCCAGCATTGACCCAGATTACTTCCTGTTCAAGAGTTTTTATCTGTTATAAAACCCACATCTTTTTCAAAGATGAAATTTTAGGTACGCCCTTAGTCTGAGCTTATCTCTCATTGGCCCTTGACAATTTAAAATACTCTTTGGTTGCAATTCTCACATTGAACACTGGGGGAACAACAGGCAATGGAAGGCAGCTTCATTAGCAAATACTACTATAGAAAAATATATTTCCTTGAATGTATATTGAATATATTTATTATTTCCTAGTATTAATAAACTATAGGTTCAATACATGGCCCATCTAATCTGATGGCCCATCTAAACTGAGCATATATTATATTAGCTATATGAGCTATATGAGCTATATATATTATAATTCGAAACATGGGTGTATATATATATATATATATATATATATATACATGATATATATTTCCTACTATTTATACTACTATTTATATCATAAATAGATTAATCATATAGCCATATTAATAAGTAATTATATTCTTAATAATTTGCTCTTCATGGAATCATAGCATTTAATATCCTGGTATTACATTGCATTTTTGAGCATATCTCAAAAATATTCCATACATACCTGCAATAGAATTTTGTTGGAACCAATATTACCATAGATATATACATATATTTAACCATTATTATGTACTATATAATATATATTTATATTATTTGAAGCCATTCCTTAATTAGGTACAGGAATATGGTCTCATATCTATGATTTCAGTCATAGGACAATTTATCTAGTATATATTTATTTCAAAACCTCATTTTCACACCAGATTCTAGAAAAACAAAAACAAATGTTGTTTTATTCTGACACAGTTAAACATTTTAAATTCACCAATGCAGCTATTTATTTAATATAGCAGACATATATTCAATATGGTATATTCCTAAAATTAATCTCATGTGTTGGTATTCTTTCATAAAGTCTTCGTATATTAAATATTTCTGCAAATTATAGATGATTTGTACTTTAAAATTAACTTTAAGGTCACAATATTATCATCACATGCCTGTAAGTGTATTTTCTAGATAACATATGTGTATTCAAACCTTCAAAGGATTCTTTGTCTCATCATTTGCCTATGTTAAATTAATTACCCGTCTGAGATTTTGCTAGCTTCAAACATGAGTCCAGACCTGTGTCTGCTGTGACTACAGGGGGTCCCCTGATGAGCTAGGTTCATTACCCACTGTTCAGGTAGTGATCAAACTTTTCTTTGAATTGACATTATCTCTTAAGGGGAGGTCTGTGTCTGGAGTTTAGTTTCAGGCCTGTTTGAATAGACCTGTACTTTACAATCTCAAAACATTTGTACCCAGGTTTAATATTTTAAGATAAATTAATTATTTATCTATATAATGCATATATATGTGTGTATATATATATATATATATATATATATATATATATATCTTATATAATGTCACTCAGCAATACCCTGACAATATATATATATATATATATATATATAATTTTTTTTATTTTAAATTTTATTTTTATATTTCTATGCTTAAAGGGTCAGGAAACCCCAAAATTTTATTTCAGGAATTTGATAGAACATACATTTTTAAACAATACTAAACAATACTAAAAGAAGAAAGCACATTTGAAAAGAGAGATTTTAAAAGTGTCTTAAAATTCCATGCTCTATCGGAATCATGCAAGTTTAATTTGGACTTTCCTATCCCTTTAACTGCATGTATATATATATATATATATATATATTATTTTTAATTGGCTGTTTTTTTCATCCGAAAAATACAATCTCCATGCATTGCAGCTGCAGAAACATTACACAGAAGAAAACATAGCACATAGAGCTAATGTTGGTATACATCGTTATAAGTTCACAGATTTATTAAGGCCAAGAGGGAGGATTCCGAGGTGTATGAGGCCAGTCTCTAAGGTCACACCAAGGAGCAACCGCTCTTCCCCACCGCTGCCACTGACTCTACTGGCAAATCCAAAGGAGAAGGAGTCAGAGACTGATTCGGATGTCCCTGATACTCAAGGTAAATTTAAATTAAAACAACATTTTTGCAGTATTTACCATAAAAAAGTAAGTTTTAAAAAAGTTATTTCATGATGCAGGTAAAGGATTGTGTTTTTGAATTAACATATTTGTACGGTTTTTTTCATCATGTGGTCATAACAGTCTACAGCAAATGATGAGTATAATCTAGGACTTGTCACATAATTCTCATCCTAACAATGATTTGTGATTGTGCTACATCTCTGACAGATGAAAGTGAGGAATCAGTGGACCTGGATCCTGCCCCAGCCATGTTGCCAGCAATGGCAGATCAGAAGGTGGCTGTAGCAGAATGTAAGAAATTATCATGTTTGATCACTTCTATCTAAATACTGAATTTGTACAACATATTTTATTTTGTGTATAGTCTAGGACTTGTCACATAATCCTCATCAATGATTTGTGTTTGTGCTTCATCTCTGACAGCTGACCGAGAAGAATCCTTTGATGAGGATCCTGCCCCAGCCATATCGCAGGTGATAGCAGATTAGAATGTGTCTGAAGCAGAATGTAAGAAATTATCATATTATGTTTAAACACTTCTATCTTGATAATGAATTGGTACAACATATCTTATTTTGTTTTTTATAGATGAAGATCGAGGGACACAAACGGACCCTATTATCCCCCAGTTATTTGCCCGACTGGCTGAGAGCCTTCAAAATGTTATTGGCAACATCTATGACATCCAGGAGGCACTGCTGGGCTTTTTTTATTTCTTTTATTTTGTTTCATACCTTTTTTTTTTAAATATTTTAAATAGTTATTAAAAATGTTGTTTATAATAAAAAATAATTTAATCTTAATAATAGTGTTGCAGTATTCCTTTAAAGGGACAGTCTACACCAGAATTTTTATTGTTTTAAAAGATAGATAATCCCTTTATTACCCATTCCCCAGTTTTTCATAACCAACACAGTTATATTAATACACTTTTAACCTCTGTGATTATCTTGTATCTAAGCCTCTGCAAACTGCCCCTTTATTTCAGTTCTTTAGACAGACTTGCAGTTTAGCCAATCATTGCCTGCTCCCAGATAACTTCACGTGCATGAGCACAGTGTTATCTATATGAAATATGTGAATTAAAACCCTCTAGTGGTGAAAAACTGTTAAAATGCATTCTGAAAAGAGGTGGCCTTCAAGGTCTAAGAAAGTAGCATATGAACCTCCTAGGTTAAGCTTTCAACTAAGAATACCAAAAGAACAAAGCAAAATTGGTGATAAAAGTAAATTGGGAAATTGTTTAAAATTACATGCTCTATCTGAATCATGAAAGTTTATTTTGGCCTAGACTGTCCCTTTAAGTATTCTCTTGAAGGGACATGAAAAACAAAATATATGTTGAATGATGTATAAATAGCATTGGCTGATATATATATTTAATTGCTCTTCATTCTTTTGCTTTACTTTGATGAAGAGTTCAGTATATGTAAATAAACTATATAGCTGCTGATTGATGGCTGCACATAGATGACTCATGTGCTTGGCTTGCACGCTATTTATAATAAATAGGATATCTGAGGAATAATAAAAGTGAAAAGGTTTAATGTTGCTTGAGATTGTCTTGTCTATCTGCATAATGAAATAACATATATAAGTTTGATGTCCCATTAAGTTCAGAGAGAAAGATTTGTACTTTACATTTAAAGTGGCAGTACTGGTGTTCTATGTTATAAAGAATGATTTTTTTATATTATATTCTGTCACAGAATCTAACTTAAAACTGATAATTTTATTTCAGTGGCAGTCTGCTGTCAAACTGAATACCACAGATATTACAGAACTCTTTGTTATTAAAATAATCCCCACAGAGTTCAATAAATAAATGAAATATTATTTAATGGATTAATTTAAGTGACACTTTAACAAATATATAGTTATTTGGCTACTAACCAACAACTATAACTGTATTGTTTTATTGCTGCTTAACAGCTAAGCTGTGGTCTATAATAAGTGTCTACAAATAAACACCCCTAATTAAGGCAATAGGGGACAGCAAACATAAGATTTTATCTGATTCTACTGAATTTACATAACTTGCTAACTTATCTGATTATAGTTTTGATCTAACAAAACTGATTTCTTTTACAGTGACAAGACTGGATGAGTCTTTATTTCTTAATAATACAATTTTTGCAGGGAATTGTGTTGCTACTACAGAAAATAACATTTTCCCTATTTGTTTAACAGAACAAAGGTGTTCTCATGAGACTTAGAAGACTTCTTATCCTGAATTAAGGGTAACGTGAAGTTGCAGGCTGCTAGTAGAGATCTACATTCCTCAGTTGTGCAGTGAGGTCAAATGTCCTGTCTGGAACTGATGACGTCAGGTAGTACCTGATTTTCAAATCATTACTGTATTAAACATATTGTGTTTTTTTTTATATATATTTTAGTTGGGTGATAAACCTAGAGGGGGAAGTAGTATTTTCTTTTCCTTCACATAAAAAGGTTATTAACCTAAAACTCAAATACATCTATAGGCCTAGCTTAATAGCTAAATAACTAGACATCTTGCTAATCATACTCCTACTGGTAAAAAACTGGATTCCCTATAATATACCATTAGGGGAAGGGAATCTTATAAGAGTTGTAAGATACTCAGAGCAAGAAAGTAAGATTAAGACAGCAAAATTAGGCTTCGGTCAGAGGTGTTCCATGAAGAGTATATGAGGAGGTAAGCTTCTCCAAAAGCACAAAGGTACTTTACCAGTAAAAACACACCTAGGTATAAATAGGGTGAGAAAGGTACATTGTAGGCTTGAAATGCCATGCCTAAAGTTTCCTCAGGGTTGCAGACTCCCCTTTAGAAGGAATACCCTGCCTAAGGTTAATAGGGTGTATATGGTTCAAAAGTTTAAAAGTGCAAAACTGAAAATGGTCCCTAGAATAGGGTAAACCTGTTAAAAGAAGCTAATAAAGTTAAGGCATAGCCGATAACATAAATCCTCCTGATCTTTAGAAACTTAAATTAGTTCAGGGTCAAACATGACTCTAGGATGTCTTGTTTACTAGGCCAAAGTAAATAGGCGATCAAACTGAAGGTGACTATGAAGCTATTGGTAAGTCTGAAACTAAAACTTGCTTAAATTACTTGCTCAATAAAATCAATGGATGACATGTTTTTTTTAACCATATATTCTGAGTATTATACTTTAATAGTTACACTCCTCAGAAATAACTAGAGGGGTGATTATTGATACTAAACACCTGTTTGGAACTGTATTACAAACTAATATGACAATAAACAAGTATAGTTAATATACTCCAGTATCTATGTAACTGCAAATGGATATGATATCCTAATCAATGATTATTTTACTATTTTACAAATATATTATAAAGGACTATGGCTTGATACAAATCTGCTTATTAATCAAGGATGATTTGTTTTATTTTTATTCCAGGTATCAACTTATTCTTGCTGGAAAAAGAGTGACAGATATGACAATATCATAATTAATATGTGAAACCTGCATCCAAGTGAAGCATTAATATGATGTAATGACAAAATGTTACATGTTTAATATATTTTTTTCAGGTCTCACATCTCATAGCAAGTAGAGATGTGATGTGACATTACTTTATAGAAATATACTTAATGTACTGTTTCTTATTTTATAGGTGTCAAGCTTAAACTGACAGATGCTTGATTCAAAGAGAGATGACCATTAAAGGGACCACCATGTTCTGGGCCATCCTCAAACTGTGCCAAGTGTTCCTCATGGATCCATGATGTCTATTAAATACCTTATCCATGCAATGGAGGCCTGATACAGACACAACCATGATGTTTAATCAACCAAAAACCAGAACAATAACTTGTTATACAGTTGCTGCACACATTCTCCTAGGCAATATACATACACAGAAATAAAGTTGTTCTGAAACAATCTGGTGGTTTAATCCTGGCAGTAACCACACACTATACAATAACTTGCTTTATGTGGATGCCTGAACAAAGAAACTGCAAACTTTACACTTTATTTTGTTTCTTGGAGATGCAGCATTGCAACTACTTAAAGGAGCATAGACTTTACACACAAGTGGGCATTGTTTGACAGACTTTTGATATTTTCCTACACCAATAAATGTTAAAATATTTTATAAGTTGAATTTTACCCCATTCAGGTACTAAATCACTGTGTACCTGATAACAGGACATTAATCGTGATGACCTTGTCTCACTCACTCGTGACAGGTCATCTCGAGAGGGGGATTTTGTCAGGACAATTGTCTGGGAAAATTCACCATTTTGATATTGCATATTAAACACATATGTCTGTGCTATATACTATAGGGGTAAAATTGATCATGTGTATTTACTTATAGATTCAGGTACACATACACATATATATAATTTATCAGTATTAATATGAAGCTATTAGCTAGTGTTGCTTGTCAGTATATAATTGATTACTGTGAGGTTTTTGTACTTTATCAAAATAATTAATGTTTAGTTACTATGATATTCAAGGTCCCTGACATAACTGCATGATTCCTATCATTATATTACTGGTATAAATATCCACAAATATCCCAATGTTTGTCATACATGGTTCCAGTAAGTCTCTTTTTTTATAAATATCAGTGGGGTTCAACCTTGGTTAATGGTCAAATAGAGATACTGACTTGTTTTTCAGAATATATTTACAAAATACATATTTGTCTGTTATAGCTTAGTGACGAGTGCCATCTTCTGAGGGAAAAATATTCTAACTGCTAAATCTTAGCTTATTAACAAAAGTGTTAATTAATCTGTAATTAGTGTTAGCCAATCATTTATGTGAACCTAACCTTATCAGTTGGGGTGGAGTTAAGCGTTTTCCTTAAAATACACACTCACCCACAAAAGGGGGAGAAGGGGACACAAGCAGACGGCACAAGGGGCCACACTGAGCATGCATGATGACCACACCCTATCCAGAGGAGATGGGAGGCTAAGCTGACCAGATTGACAAGTCAGGATAATGGCAAGAGAGGGTCCAGGGGTAACCTAAGAGGGTCTTTTTACACTGAACCCCAGTGAAGAATTCCACAATGTTGATAAGTAGGAAACAAACCTATATTAAACAGTTTTGTTAATAGGGTTTATGTTCTTTACATTTATATTCAAAGTTTTATTATTGAATCAGGTGAGTTAGTCAATTCTAGTTTGCCCTTTATAGTCCCAAATATTTTGTTTGGTAATTCCTGTTAACCTGGTCTTATCTGTTGACAACAACACTGGGTCAATCAGGTATCTGGTAATAATATCATTCTCTTATGGTTTGCCAGGATTAATAGTTTACCTGATTCTTGCCAGCTATGCTGAGAATTTAAATAACACAAGTTTCTGTTTCTCTATTATACATGCAAGCTACTGCAAATAAAATCATTTAGTGATCATTTTCATTAGTTTTAACCCGATAATTATTAAATCATTGTAATGATGTTTGTTTATTGATTTGCTTTATGCAAATATTGCTTATTATTTCTAATAATTCTTTCAATAAACTAAGTTTGTTTATTGATCTGGTCTCAGTTTAATTAATAGACATATCAGAACTAAAAGGATTCAGGTTTTATATCTATTATCCTTTGCAAATGATATAATTCAGAGTGTTATTAAATTGCACACATTGCCCCTGCAAAGTTGGTAACCGCTATTATATATATAATGAATTACATAATCAAAATGATATAGAGGTTCCATAATATTTATTGTGTCTAAACACATAATACACTTTGCGCATACACTACTGAAATAATAATATCTATAATAATAATAATAATAAGGATAATATTCACATTTCACAACATAACATTCTTTAAAATTTAACAATTAAAGGGCCACTGTAAGTAAATATTTTCTATGCCTGTTACTAACTAACTACCCCAAATACGCTTTTTATCAATAGCATTTCATTAACATATCTCTACCGTATATCAGAAATCTTGTCTGCAAATTTAATTGTTTTCCAAACCCACATTTAATTGTTTCCAAACATACGTGGGTATCCTTTGCTCTGTACCAATCCGTTTACAATATCTAGGTTTCAAAATGGCGCTTTAAACACAAAGTTATTGGTTTAAGTATTTTGAACATGCAGTGCTGAAAATAGTGGGCAGGATAACGTGACATCATCGGCGAATAAAATATATAACTTTTAGAATGTTATGAAACTTTGTTTTGGAGAAAATATAGGTCAGTAGGTTTTAATTAATGTTTATTAACTTTAATATGTTAGTTGTTTAGCTTAAAAATTATATCAGAAAGTAATCCTTTAATTGACTAATGCTTCACATTACGTGTTAGAGTTTCAATTATTATACAGAGATATGAAAGACAACATTGCTTTATTCAAACATTACAATATTGAGGGACATGTAAACATTTTTTTTAAAATAGACATAACAAATATATATTAACATATATATATATATATATATATATATATATATATATATATATATATATATATATTAGGTTGTAGGTTTGTTTTTTAGGTAGGGTGGTTTTGAGGCTAGAGCACTATGAGTGAATCTGATAAGTGCTGCTGTTAGTGGTTTCTCACTTCCTCCTTAGTGAGAAGTAATAGTTGTGGTTGTAGAAGAGGTGTTTCTAACAGCGCTCACAAGAGAGGTTCCTCATGTGCATGTGTAGATGAGAATACAAAAAGATACATATATCTCAAATGAGTAAAACTGTGTCTTCAACAGTAATAGATGATGCACTTAAATAGCTCACCTGTAAGATCACATGGTCCACTGATCAGCGTCAAAGAACTCTTTAGTTCAGGGGTCGCCACCCTTTCGGACCTCAGGGACCACTAAACTTACAATTTTGAATCCCGTGTACCACTAACATGATTTTTTTTTTAAAAAGGTACAAACCTCTATAATGTGCGTGTATATACTATATATATATATATATATATATATATATATATATACACACACATACTGTACATAACTAGTATAACCATAGCTAAGTTTACATTATGTATATATTTACACATTTTTAAGAATTATTTTTTGGAATTAACTAACTGACACAACTGAGAGAATACTTCCAAATGACAGATGAAGGGTGAGTGCCAACTTGGGAAAAAAAGACTTATGTTTAAAAGGACCACAAGACTCCCCAGTTAGGAATTATTCAAAACTACTTATGGTCATGGACAGACATTGGAGTCATAAATTAAGTTTATATCAGAAACCTCTCAATATGGATGTGAGCTAACCATGACTGATGTTACTGGCAATTACTATAATACTGGTGGGATATGGCTGATCTGCTGGATGGCAATTACTAGAATTCAGGTGGAATGGCTTTGTGCACAGGGAAATTATTAGAATGAAAAATAATATTTAATTTAAAATAAAAGAAGATGGAGGGGAGGAAGACAAACAGTGATGCAAGTCCTTCTGAAGGAAATTAGGAAAACTACTACAGAGACAGGTAAAGGGAAGAAAATACATGAAATGTAAGAGAATTTATTTTTATACTTTAATTCCACTATTTCAATCCAAGACTATACCAACATCTGTTGGCATTAGAAAGGAAGCATCTTCCTCTGAGCAGCACACCGGGCAGGAGGAGTTAAAAATACAATCTAGCAAGTTGCACAGTACTACTCAACGTGCGTAGGGAGATTGTAATTTAACTCCTCCTCCGTCGGTTTTCACATGTCCAGCAAGGCACTGTAGGGAATTGCAGTGCGACAGGGGTGACACCATCAGAGGAGATAAATTCATACTTGATGGTGTCAAGCACCACCAACATCTTTTCATGGACCACCAGTGGTCCACGGACCACTGGTTGGCAACAGCTGCTTTAGTTTATTATGTCCCAGTTATCTTTCTTTTAAACTGGAGTTAAATTACCAAACAGTCTGAATGGAGACTGTACAGGAGTTGTAGGATCCCCCCTCTGGTTCCACTCCGTATGATTTGACGGAGGGAAGTGTGAAGGGGTACTATAATTTATTATGAGCTGATATGTGTTGTAGTTAAAAAAACAAATTTTATTGTGAGTTTTAAAAGCGAAAAAAGTGAATATAATAATTTATAATTCTTAAAGAAAAAAGTATGCAAAATATTTATTTTAATTTATTTGGATAAAAATATGTATAGGGAATAGTAAAAATAGGAGAGTTAATTTAAAAAGTATTAAAATATGAAATAAATAACTATATAAAAATGTGTATAAATATAAACACATAGGTAAAATAGGTACTGTCCGTTAACTAGTTTAAATAGTGGTTTAAACTATAAAAATAGTGGTATAGTGAATACCGTATATATAAAAGTGGTTGGTGTGATTCTCTGTTGAATTAGAAGTATTGGTAATATACATGGTGAGTATATGTAGAAATGAGCTATATAATTTACTCGGTATTGAGCAATGTACCAAATAGTGCTATACAAATGTTCTCAATAGTAACAATTATAATAACCCTTTAAATTTAATTTTTTTCTAGGTAATAAAATAGTTAAACCTATAAATCACTTACTTTGGAGAGTGATAAAGTGGTGTGTGAGTAACAGTAACAGTTTGGATCTGTTAATAAATGGATCCGCTAGCATGTAGCGTCCAGCGAGTGCAGCTAGTGCAGTCAGATATCCTGAAGTGACGTCACAAACGTGCGTCACGTGCCTTACGCGTTTTGGTGAGCATATCAGTTCACTTCATCAGAGGCTCATAATCTGTAGCCATCCGGTTGGCACTTAAAAGGCCGGATAATTTGCAAAATAGGAAACTAATTGTTGTAATCCTATTAAATTAATCAGATGATTATTTTTCACTTAGGGCTAAATTAAAAAAAAAACGGCTTAAAATAAAAAGTGTATTGCAATTGCGTTGTGTGCTATTTGATTATTATGAATATCAATAAAAAATGTGAATACTACAGTAAAACATGTAGTAATTGTAATTATTTTGAAAAATTGGGGGTTTTAAATACTTAAAATGTATGTATAAGCCAAATACTCTGTATGGGGAAAATATGATATATATTATATAAAAAATATATAAAATATATGATGTTCCATATAGAGAGAATTATTACTGGTGAGTGTTTTGATTCTTGCACTCTAATGTGTTAAATGCTGGGGGTATTTATCCCCTATGTTTAAAAAAAGGAATGCTGCTGAATCTATCTCTGTATTTAGACCATATGGTTCTCTTGTTTTTAGTTTATAAATCTAGTAGGTCTCTCTTTTTCTTAATTGTAGCAGTCTATTAACCCCTTCTGTTTGTGGTATATGTTCAATTGCTTTAATTGTTAGCTCCTTTTCGTTTTTATTGTGAAATTCTTCAAAATGGTTCCCTATGCCATATTCAGGTTCATCACTAGTGATGTTCCTTATATGTTCAAGGCATCTTGTTTTCAGGGTTCTTTTTGTCCTTCCTATGTATATTTTATTGCAGCTACAGGTGAGTTGGTATATGACAAACTGAGATGTGTAGATTCGCGGCAGCAATGTCTAGTGATTTCTGGCGAGCGTATTGACGCCAGCGAATGCACAGAGATTGACGCTTTGATAAATCAGCCTCCAGGTGTCAAGCTTGAATGCAACACATAACTCACAACTTGTAATATGAGTGATGTTTAGCGCGGCCTAGCTACCCATTGAAAGTAATGAGATGTCGGCCTGACCTTATATGTGATTTTTACACACAGGGTGTAGAAATATAATTTAAATTTAAATTTCATTATATATTAAAAATAATCTTTGGTTTAAAGTCTATTAAAACATATATAGAACTCAGTAAAACACATATAAAGTACTGTTCTAGAACTATTTTTTTTTATAAACGTTAATATACATATGCAGTTCTGAAGACAGTTCAAAAAAAGAAATGTAAATATGATGAAAGCCCTAGAAAATGTGTCCAGAACTTGAAACATGATTATGGATGCTCAGGGCCGAAGACTGATAAATGTTAAAATATATTATTCATTGCTCTACCATATGTATTATATAAAAAAAAATATGTTAAAAGTTTCCATTCTATCAAAAAATAGTAGCTGAATACTTAAGAACATAGTATGTTCACTAAGGAATTTTTTATAACAGATTGGGACATATTGCTTCATAAATCAAACCAAGATAGTTACTTAGAACATTTCTTATATCTAATCCTTAAAAGGACAGAAAATAGTTCTATCATGCATATGAAATACACACATTCAATTTTTTGGGCATGAAGGAAGGGTAAGATAAAGCTCTTTGTTTTAATTTTCAAGCTAATATGGTGTGTATCTGAAATGTAAGATCTGATTGTTCATTGACTGATACTGCTGGACAATTACACATCTCACAGGCATTAAAAAAAAACATCAAAAAGTGCAGGGACATCCTTAAACAAAAAAAACTGTAATAATATATCTTTTTGATAAAACAAAGAAGCCACTTGTATGTCTGTTTAATTAAACAAAAACAAAATTAAACAGCCAAACTAGGATTCCTATCTCGCAAGCAGTGGTTTGGAGAATCTCTAACACCTGTTCAGTTACAGCAAGCCTGGAGTGCGGTTTAAAGGGACATTCAACACTGCCCACAACATTAATCTATGTTGAAAAACTATAAATAAAGATCAAGCTGCAACGTGCCCCCTTTCTCTTACTTCCTGCCTTCACTGTTGAATCGTCTACGATAACTTCAAAATTGGTGTCCTAACATGGCTGCTTAACTCCCCCCACCGTGACGTATAGAGCTTCTTCTTCAAACTAGCTGCCAGTGATATCCCATCTCTCCTACTTCAATGCAAAGTGCGTTCACGGCCGTTAGCGCATGCGGGATACACTAGGAACACTAAAAGCGGAACCATAATAAGCCAATTTGTTTCCGTTCCGCTTATATTACTGCATAGTACTCTCTACTTCGTTCTATTAGGTAAAAACCCTATACGCATCTGGGGCCCGATCCGATATGCAGTGTCGCCCGCAAATGCCGGCGACGCTGAATTTTGCGCTGGTTTGGTATCCTATATACGGCGTAACCTAGAAGTTACGCCCGTATATTTCTGCCGTCACCCGTAGTTTTTTGGGCCATAGGCAGGTATACCAAACCCGCGAAGTTTGGTATCCAATATACAGCGTAAGGACTTACGTGGCGAAAATGGAGAAATCTTACTCCATTTTCACCTTGCCACAAAAAGCAGCCGTAGTAAGCCTTACGCTGTCTATTGGAGCCCCGTAACTCCCTAAACTACCTGCCAAATAAACCTAACACCTAACGCATGCGCAATGTCTATCTACCTGTCAACCGAGATCTGCTAAATAAAACCTAACACCTAACGCATGCGCAATGTCTATCTATCTGTCAACCGCGATCCCCCACCGCAATCCCTAATAAAATATTTAACCCCTAAACCGCCGCTCCCGGACCCCGCCGCCACCTACATTAACTACCCCCTAATGTGATCCCTCTACACCGTCACCAACTATATTAAACTACCCCCTAAAGTGAGCCCCTTACACCGCCGCCATCTACCTTACCTACCCCCTAAAGTGAGCCCCTTACACCGCCGCCATCTACCTTATCTACCCCCTAAAGTGAGCTCCTACCCCGCCGCCATCTATTTTAAAATTATTAACCCCTAATTTAATCCCCCTACCCCGCCGCCACCTATATTAAATTAATTAACCCCTAATTTAATGCCCCTACCCCGCCGCCACCTAGATTAAATTAATTAACCCCTAATCTAATCCCCCTACCCCGCTGCCAGCTATATTAAATTATTTAACCCCTAAAATACTAAACTAACCCTACTACTAAACCTAAGTCTAACCCTACAAATAGCACTGAAAAGGGCTTTTTGTGTGGCATTACCCCAAAGTAAACTGCTCTTTTGCCAGCCCTTAAAAGGGCTTTTTGCGGGGCATGCCCCAAAGAAAACTGCTCTTTTACCAGCCCTTAAAAGGGCTTTTGGCGGGGCTTTGTCACAAAGTAATCAGCTCTTTTGCCTCTAATCTAAATCTCCCTACACAGCTGCCAACTATAATAAATGTATTAACCCCTAATCTAATCCCCCTACACCGCCGCCACCTATATTAAACACATTAACCCCTAATCTAATCCCCCTACACCGCCGCCAGCTATATTAACTATATTAACCCTAATTATATTAGGGTTAATATAGTTAATATAATTATTATATTATATATATTAACTATATTAACCCTAATTATATTAGGGTTAATATAGTTAATATCGTTATTATATTATATATATATTAAGTATAATAACCCTATCTAACTCTAACATCCCTAACTAAACTCTTATTAATATAAATCTAATATTAATATTATTAATGAAAATATTCCTATTTAAATCTAAATACTTATCTATAAAATAAACCCTAAGATAGCTACAATGTAATTAATAATTACATTGTAGCTATTTTAGGGTTTATATTTATTTTACAGGTAACTTGGTATTTATTTTAACTAGGTACAATAGCTATTAAATAGTTAATAACTATTTAATAGCTACCCAGTTAAAATAATTACCAATTTACTTGTAAAATAAATCCTAACCTAAGTTACAAATAAACCTACACTATCAATAAATTAAATAAACTACAAATATCTAAACTAAAATACAATTAAATAAACTAAACTAAATTACAAAAAACCCCCACTAAATTACAAAAAATAAAAAAAGATTACAAGATTTTTAAGCTAATTACACCTATTCTAAGCCCCCTAATAAAATAATAAAGCCCCCCAAAATAAAAAAAATTCCCTACCCTATTCTAAATTAAAAAGTTCAAAGCTCTTTTACCTTACCAGCCCTTAAAAGGGCCTTTTGCGGGGCATGCCCCAAAGAAAACTGCTCTTTTGCCTGAAAAAAACACACAATACCACCCCCCAACATTACAACCCACCACCCACATACCCCTACTCTAACCCAAACCCCCCTTAAATAAACCTAACACTACCCCCCTGAAGATCTCCCTACCTTGTCTTCACCCAACCGGGCCGAACTCCTCATCCGATCCGGGCGATGTCTTTATTCAAGCAGCAGCAAAGTCTTCTTCCATCCAGCGGCATCTTCCATCAAGCGGCATCTTCAATCTTCTTTTTTTGCTCCTCCGACGCGGAGCATCCATCCCGGCCGACGACTGAACGACGAATGAGGTACCTTTAAATGACGTCATCCAAGATGGCGTCCGTTGAATTCCGATTGGCTGATAGGATTCTATCAGCCAATCGGAATTAAGGTAGAAAAATCTGATTGGCTGATTGAATCAGCCAATCAGATTCAAGTTCAATCCGATTGGCTGAACCAATCAGCCAATCGGATTGAACTTGAATCTGATTGGCTGATTCAATCAGCCAATCAGATTTTTCTACCTTAATTCCGATTGGCTGATAGAATCCTATCAGCCAATCGGAATTCGACGGACGCCATCTTGGATGACGTAATTTAAAGGTACCTCATTCGTCGTTCAGTCGTCGGCCGGGATGGATGCTCCGCGTCGGAGGAGCGAAGAAAGAAGATTGAAGATGCTGCTTGATGGAAGATGCCGCCGGATGGAAGAAGACTTTGCTGCCGCTTGGATAAAGACATCGCCCGGATCGGATGAGGAGTTCGGCCCGGTTGGGTGAAGACAAGGTAGGGAGATCTTCAGGGGGGTAGTGTTAGGTTTATTTAAGGGGGGTTTGGGTTAGATTAGGGGTATGTGGGTGGTGGGTTGTAATGTTGGGGGGGTGGTATTGTGTTTTTTTTTCAGGCAAAAGAGCAGTTTTCTTTGGGGCATGCCCCGCAAAAGGCCCTTTTAAGGGCTGGTAAGGTAAAAGAGCTTTGAACTTTTTAAATTTAGAATAGGGTAGGGAATTTTTTGTATTTTGGGGGGCTTTATTATTTTATTAGGGGGCTTAGAATAGGTGTAATTAGCTTAAAAATCTTGTAATCTTTTTTTAATTTTTTGTAATTTAGTGTTTGGTTTTTTTTGTAATTTAGTTTAGTTTATTTAATTGTATTTTAGTTTAGATATTTGTAGTTTATTTAATTTATTGAAAGTGTAGGTGTATTTTTAACTTAGGTTAGGATTTATTTTACAAGTAAATTGGTAATTATTTTAACTGGGTAGCTATTAAATAGTAATTAACTATTTAATAGCTATTGTACCTAGTTAAAATAAATACCAAGTTACCTGTATAATAAATATAAACCCTAAAATAGCTACAATGTAATTATTAATTACATTGTAGCTATCTTAGGGTTTATTTTATAGGTAAGTATTTACATTTAAATTGGAATATTTTCATTAATAATATATTAGATTTATTTTAATAAGAGTTTAGTTAGGGATGTTAGAGTTAGGGTTATTATACTTAATATATATATAATATAATAACGATATTAACTATATTAACCCTAATATAATTAGGGTTAATATAGTTAAAATATATAATATAATAATTATACTAACTATATTAACCCTAATATAATTAGGGTTAATATAGTTAATATAGCTGGCGGCGGTGTAGGGGGATTAGATTAGGGGTTAATACATTTATTATAGGTGGCAGCTGTGTAGGGGGATTTAGATTAGAGGCAAAAGAGCTGATTACTTTTTGACAAAGCCCCGCCAAAAGCCCTTTTAAGGGCTGGTAAAATAGCAGTTTTCTTTGGGGCATGCCCCGCAAAAAGCCCTTTTAAGGGCTGGCAAAAGAGCAGTTTACTTTGGGGTAATGCCACACAAAAATCCCTTTTCAGTGCTATTTGTAGGGTTAGACTTAGGTTTAGTGGTAGGGATAGTTTAGTATTTTAGGGGTTAAATAATTTAATATAGCTGGGGGCGGGGTAGGGGGATTAGATTAGGGGTTAATTAATTTAATATAGGTGGAAGCGGGGTAGGGGCATTAAATTAGGGGTTAATTAATTTAATATAGGTGGCGGCGGGGTAGGGGCATTAAATTAGGGGTTAATTAATTTAATATAGGTGGCGGCGGGGTAGGGGGATTAAATTAGGGGTTAAAAAATTTAAAATAGATGGCGGCGGGGTAGGAGCTCACTTTAGGGGGTAGGTAAGGTAGATGGCGGCGGTGTAAGGGGCTCACTTTAGGGGGTAGGTAAGGTAGATGGCGGCGGTGTAAGGGGCTCACTTTAGGGGGTAGTTTAATATAGTTGGCGACGGTGTAGAGGGATCACATTAGGGGGTAGTTAATGTAGGTGGCGGCGGGGTCCGGGAGCGGCGGTTTAGGGGTTAAATATTTTATTAGGGATTGCGGCGGGGGATCACGGTTGACAGATAGATAGACATTGCGCATGCGTTAGGTGTTAGGTTTTATTTAGCAGATCGCAGTTGACAGGTAGATAGACATTGCGCATGCGTTAGGTGTTAGGTTTATTTGGCAGGTAGTTTAGGGAGTTACGGGGCTCCAATAGACAGCGTAAGGCTTACTACGGCTGCTTTTTGTGGCGAGGTGAAAATGGAGTAAGATTTCTCCATTTTCGCCACGTAAGTCATTACGCTGTATATTGGATACTAAACTGTGCGGGTTTGGTATACCTGCCTATGGCCCAAAAAACTACGGGCGACGGCAGAAATATACAGGCGTAACTTCTAGGTTACGCTGTATATAGGATACCAAACCAGCGCAAAATTCAGCGTCGCCGGCATTTGCAGGCGACGCTGCATATCGGATCGGGCCCTTGATGCGGATAGGGGTTTTACCTAATAGAACGAAATAGAGTACTATGCGTAATATAAGCGGAACGGAAACAACTTGGCTTATTATGGTTCCGCTTTTAGTGTTCCTAGTGTATCGCGCATGCGCTAACGGCCGTGAACGCGCTTGGATTTCAGTCCGAGGAATGGGCTATCATTGGCTGCTGGTTTGAAAAAGAAGGTGAATACGTCACGGTGGGGGGAGTTAGGAAGCCATGTTAGGACACCAATTTTGAAGTTATCGTAGACTATTCAACAGTGAAGGCAGGAAGTAAGAGAAAGGGGGCACGTTGCAGCTTGATCTTTATTTATAGTTTTTCAACATAGATTAATGTTGTTGGCAGTGTTGAATGTCCCTTTAATGCCGTGGCGTACTACGCTGTAAAGGAAGAGTGACCACTAAGGAGACAAACAGTGGAATTGAGGCCGGAGAGAAAAACCGGTAACCGCTAAAGTAGCATTAAACCAAAGACATGGCTGTGATCAGGATGGACATAGTGAACAAGTGATCCCCAGGTAAGAGATAAGGAAGGCAGCGGAAGTCGCAGCTATACCAGCACTGATCCAGAGGAGCATGGGTAAAGTAAACCCATATGCGGATAAGCATACACGCTATAGCTGAAGATTCAAGGTAAATCCATTGATCCTTAACACTGTCAGCTGGTGAGGGAGGTACAGATAAAATAAAAACCTTGCTCAGGACTGTTATGTTCTCCCGCATGCACACACGTAAGCCTTGTGTAGATAGGTATTATCCTTACAGTTGAAATACTACATAGTGACTGTTTATTTGTCTCAAACTGGCTTTTGAAGCTAACCACTAACACTGCAGTGTGCGTTTCTAAGATTTTCTATCATGCATGAACTGTTAACATCTGCTTGACATGTCTAACTTTGCATCTAAGCCCGGCTTGCCAAAATAAGGACTTTAGAACTATCATTTGACAAAGGACCCTATTGCAATTGGTTTAGGATCTAGTTTTGTGTTGTATATATTATTTTAATAGTGAAGGTGTGTTTTACAGGTATTTTGTATTTTGTGTGCACTGAGAAACTAATTAAAAACTGAGTACTGTTTTAAATTGAAACAAAATGTGCTGAATTCCTTGTCTCTTGAGAGTGAAATCCTAATAAAATTAGGGTGCATTTCACTTTTTCTTTTTAAATGTTGGTCTACAATAATGTATTATTTCCCTTACCAGCTAACTAATTAATTAAATCCTTCACTGATGGGAATTATAGAAGTGTTGTGTGCACTTGCAATTAGCGACAATTAGCGATCTTCTAATTACCAAAAGCCAATGAAAATGCCATGCATGTCTACAATTTCCAAACAAAAGGGATCCCAGAGAATCCTTATACAGTATTATTAAATAGTATTTAATAACTTAAAGGGACAGTCTAGTCAAAATTAAACGTTCATGATTCAGATAGGGCATGTCATTTTAAACAACTTTCCAATTAACTATTATCATTACATTTGCTTTGTTCCCTTGGTGGTATTTTTGAAAAGCTAAACCTAGCTAGGCTCAAACTGATTTCTAAACCGTTAAAACCCGCCTCTTAGCTCAGAGCATTTTAAAAGTTTTTCCAGTTAGACAGTACTTGTTCATGTGTGTCGTATAGATAACATTGTGCTCACTCCCTTGGAGTTATTTAGGAGTCTGCATTGATAGGCTAAACTGCATGTCAGTCAAAAGCACTGAGATAAGGAGGCAGTCTGCAGAGGCTTAGATACAAGGTAATCACAGATGTAATACATATATCAATGTAGCTGTGTTGGTTATGCAAAACTGGGGAATGGGTAATAAAGGGATTATCTATCTTTTTAAACAATAAAAATTCTGGTGTAGACTGTCCCTTTAAGGACTGGTGAGGCTAGCGAGGCTGAAGATGCTCGAAAGAGCCTAAAGAAAAACATGTTGCACGTGCGCTGCAGTCAGCTGGCGACTTGTAATCTAGGCGTCTGTTTTTATGGGCAAGTTTTTCTATGAAATTCCCAGTAGTGAGGAGGTTAAATTAAAGTATTCAACTCATATATACACTTTTTGATTAAAATTATAATTTTCATATTATCTACCTTAGTCCACCTTTAGACAATTTAATCTAGCAATACAGTCACATGACCCCGAACTAACCAACAGTTAAATGGTGGGTGTTATAAAATGCAGTTTTTAACATGAAGGCACGCTTATGATTAAGGCAGCAATGCCGAAACATGTCAGGCATGTTTTCACCATTTTTATCTTGTGAAAAATAAAGATTGACTTTTAACCTTATTTGAAGAGCTCTGGCTCTATCTGTTTTTGATGCACTATATATATATATATATATATATATATATATATATATATATATATATATATATATATATTTATTTATATATATTTTTATATAAAATATATATATATTGACAGTTTTTCACCACTAGAGGGCTTTAGTTCATGTGTTCCATATAGATAACATTGAGCTCAGGCACATGAAGCTCCTAAGAGCAAGCACTGATTGGCTAAAAATGCAAGTCTGTCAAAAGAACTGAAATAAGAGGGCAGTTTGCAGAACCATAGATACAAGGTAATCACAGTGGTAAAAAGTATATTATTATAACTGTGTTGGTTATGCAAAATTGGGGAATGGGTAATAAAGGGATTATCTACCTTTTTAAAAAACAAAAATTCTGGTGTTTACTGTCCCTTTAATTCTGTGACGTTTCATGGGAATTTACCACTTCCTTATTCTAAAGATTATCATTTGCAGAATATTGTGGAGATAGAAAAAACAAACTTAAAAAATAATACAGTGAAACAATATCACGAAAATGGGGATTGATGATTGGGGCTAAAAAGTGTCAATCAAATGCCATCATGTGAAGGGAAATAAAGAGATATAATTGTTACTTTGTGTAGTGCCTTAATAATTAAAGGTACTGTTTAGTGTTGCAAATAAACATAAAATCTTGTGATACATGTGACAATCATAAATATTTAATTGAGTGATGAAAACATTAAAAGAACTGTGATAGATAATACAAATTAATTTTTTTTTTTTTTTTTTTTTTGCTTTTTTGCTCCATTAACTTCTATGGCGGAAAACATTAACACGTGCAATATCCTAAGTTCGGCTTTCAACTTGTAATACAAGCACTGCCCTAAGCACGCAAAAAGCTTACATTTAGTGGCATTGTCAAGTGAGCGGGAGCATTAAATATCGCTCCACTTGTAATCTGGCCATCTATGGGAAGAGGTACTTAAAGGGACAGTCTACACCAATTTATACTTATTTAAAAAGATAGATATTCCCTTTATTACCCATTCCCCATTTTTGCATAACCAACACAGTTATATTAATATGCTTTTTACCTCTGTGATTACCTTGTATCTAAGCCTTTGCAGACAGCCTCCTTATCTAAGTGCCTTTGACAGACATGCAGTGTAGTCAATCAGTGAAGACTCCTAAATAACTTCACGGGAGTGAGCACAATGTTATCTATATGGCACATGTGAACTAGCACAGTCTAACTGTAAAAAACTTTCAAAATGCTCTGAGCTAGAAGGCGGTTTTCAACTGTTTAGAAATCAGTTTGAGCCTAGCTAGGTTTAGCTTTTCAAAAAACCCACTAAGGGAACAAAGCAAATTTGATGATAAAAGTAAATTGGAAAGTTGTTTAAAATTGCGTGCCCTATCTGAATCATGAAAGTTTAGTTTTGACTTTACTGTTCCTTTAATACGGTTGCGATATACAAAGTCCTGAAGCTAGTGTTTCTCTCTCATGCTAACTTTTTACTTTTAACTTGTAATACCACCGCTAATGTGGCCTAGCTAATTTTTTTACTTTGATCGCAGTTAGACCGAAAAAAAAATAAAAATAGTGTACCACTTGTAATCTTGCCCATAGTTAGCTAGGATAAGTAAGGCAAAAAATGTCATGCTTTAATGAAAAAGTAAATGCACTTTTTACATTAGAATGTTCCTTTAACTCTTATTATACTGTATACATACAACTGGCATGTCCTTTTTCAATACTGCTTATATTGAAAGGCTGTCCTGCTGAGGCAGGTTACTATAGTGTTGTGTTTTTTTGCTATAGCCCTGAAGTACCTTAAGGGTACCCCTAACAGGGCAGATTTTACATATATGAATGCTAAGGACGTGCTGAATTAGAAAATCCTTAAAGTTTTACAGTCTGGATTATTAAGGGTATTAGAGAACTAGAGATTAGCATATGCTTATATTGTACCTATTATACACAAGGTACATTAATTGGGCTAACCTGTTGGTGTTAATCAAAGAACACTAAATGTATTAATGAAACAAACCAGTAATTAAATATGAAGTCGTATATATAGTATAAAATATTTTATTTGAAGGTTTTGGTTTAATATAAAATTGATATTCTGTATTTTCTTCTGGATACACCATTGTCTATCAACGGAAGGAAATAGCTAGCTAGTAATATATATATATATATATTTTTTAAAAATATTTATTTTATAAATATTATGCAAAATACAGTACATAACACCAGACCCAGCCTAGGGGTTATACAGTACGGCCGGTAGTGGTTGAGAGTGAAAACATTTTTCAACAATAATAAAAACTGTATAAACATGGTATTCAATCATAGCAACAGAGTAAGTTTCCTAACAGAAAGAGTTGGGGGAAGGAGGGTAGGGGAACAGAAACAAATGACCCAAATGGGCCATCTCTGGTCTTCACAGAGCTATCATAAGTGAGAGAAGATGTGGTCAGTAAAAAACCTGCAGAGGCTATTCCTAAAACCGTAAGTCTGAAGGGGTAAGAGTCAGGTGAGTCCATGTGTTAATGCTAGTGTACTTTAGGTTTGGTGGGGGCGGGGGGTTATTATACGATGGTGTCAAAGAGAGTGTTATCTAAAAGGGTAGGGGGATCTAGTATAGAAAGAAGTTACGGCTCACTGACTAATTGTGAGAATCGTTGTCCGACCTGATCCTCTCAGTTCAAGGAGGAAGTTAGTCATTTACAGTATTACAGGTTCTAGGGGTCATAAGAGTCTCCCAGGGTTCCCAGATCTGGGCATGAGTGTCCATTTGCCTATTGGCCAGATACACACCACTCTCCATGGACTTGAAGTATTCAACCATCTCCAGTGCCCATTTCCATCTTGGAAGATTTTTTTTTTTCCAATTTCGAGCTTTCAGTAGCTTGGCTGATAGGAGGATGCAGAGCAGCAAACATTTACTATGAGAGGGAATTGGAGGAGTATACCCATGGAAGGGAGTGGTACACAGTTGCCTCATCTTAGTCCAGTAGTTCTCAAGTTGGGGGCAATCCCACCATAGGCATGGGGTTGCCTCTCCCTCTGCACCCCCTCCAGCACAGTCCTGATGTTGTAGGGTAGAATTTCTGCAATTTGGTTGGCACCAAGTGCCAACGAGTTAGAAGTTTATAAAAAGTTCATACACCATTACACAGTGTATGG
Source organism: Bombina bombina (assembly GCF_027579735.1). Classification (NCBI taxonomy): domain Eukaryota; kingdom Metazoa; phylum Chordata; class Amphibia; order Anura; family Bombinatoridae; genus Bombina; species Bombina bombina. The sequence goes on along the minus strand of NC_069503.1, from coordinate 392,423,670 downwards.
CCGTCCTGGTATCAGATATGGCATGCTGCCATTGTTGTGTGGAGTAGTCTCTTCCTCACTCCCATTCCCAGGCCAAAGTATGAGGGGTTTCAAAGGAAAAATTGTCGCCAAGAAGGCATTGGTAGTGGACAGATAAGGGCTTATGCAGTTGAAGTTTGGTTGTCCACCTGGTTTCCCAGAGTGTTGTATCCCTGAGTGTCTCAGGGAGAAACCCCCACGTTCGTAACAAGGATCGTAACCTGGCCAGGTCAAAGAGGAGCTTGGAGGGAAGATCCCTCTTCACTATTAAGTCCGACTGAGTCCAGAGCCTGCCATTATGGTAAAAGTCACTTATTGATCACAACTGAGAGGTTCTCCAAGTCCCGATGGAGAAGCTGGGGAGAGTAAGGAGAAGACTCACTACTGGTTGAACTGGGGACAGATGGGGAGCGATCATTTTGAAGTTGCGTAGACGTAACCACGCACTTCTACACTCCCTGACAATTAAATTAGAGAGAGTGAGTGACTGGAGGCCATGACTCACCATCCAAAGTAGGTCCACAGGTTTGATATGAGCCGGGAGGGAAGCCTGTTCCAGTTCTCGCCATCTGGTTTGTGGGAAATCAGAGCTCCATGCAGAAGCATGGGTGACCATTGCGGCTTCATGGTAGGTTCTAATGTGTGGAAGCCCTATCCCTCCCCTCTCTACAGGTCTGTGCAAGATATTTGCTGCTACTCTAGGCTTCTCCCCTCTCCAGATATAGTTAGAGATAAGTCATTGAAATCGAGTAAGGGTATTCTGAGGGACAAACAGAGGCAGACATCGGAAGAGATAGGTGATGTTAGGAAGTATCATCATCTTGGTTGCAGCCACGCGGCCAAGCCAGGAGATCTCCTCGTATCTCTTAGAGCTTAGGAGGGAGTCAATTTGTGTCAATAGGGGAGAATAGTTTTTTGCCATTATTATTTTCTTGTCATGAGAAAGGAAAACTCCCAGATGTTTAATTCCTTCAGTTGACCATTTAAAAGGGAAGCGTCTTTGTAAAGTCTTAAGTTCCTCCAATGGGAGTCCCAAGGAATAAGCTTCAGTTTTAGATACATTAACTTTGTAATACGACAAAGTGCCAAATAGTTCCAGAAGGGCGAAATGGAGGTCAATGGATCGGACAAAAAGATAGTGAGGTCATCTGCAAATAGTGCAAGTTTCTGCTCCAGGTCATGAATTATGAGGCCTTGGATCTCCTTTTGGTGTCTAATGGCCGCAGCAAGAGGCATGATAGATAGTGCATACAGGATAGGGGATCCCTGCCTCATGCCATTAGTGATCAGAACAGAAGGGGAGGTAAAACCCACCCCTCTAACTTTAGCTGAAGGGTTGGAGTATAGCGCGCCAATGGCTTTACAGAGTGTGGGCGGTACACCGAAGGCTTTTAAGGTCAGGAACATATACTCCCACCTCACCCTGTCAAACGCTTTTTCTGCGTCTATCAACAGGGTGAGTAATGGGAGGCCCATATCCGCGGATTCGGTATAGAGGTTTAGAAGTCTGCGTGTATTGGCGTTAATACAGGAGCATAGGTCTTATAGAATGACGCAGTGAAGCCATCTGGCCCGGGGGCCTTACCAGCTTTAAGAGAGCGTACAGCTAATTGGGTCACTTCTTGTGTAAAAGGGAGAGTCAAGTTGGTTACCTCTTCAGGGGAGAGGTGCGGTAAATGGAGCGAGTCAAGGAAGTTCTGAATCTCCCCTATACTCGCCTTGGGGGTATTAGGGTCAGCCCCTAAATTGCATAAAGAGTGATAATAGTTCGCAAAGGCCATGCCTATGTCTTTTGGTGCATAAGCGAGACTACCCTTAGTTTTAATGGCAGAAATCCTTCGTTGTTGGGTCTGATAACGGAGTTTTTTCAATAAAAGTCTATCAGCCCTGTTGCCTTTGTAATAATATAGTTGTTTTAATTTAAATAGTTTAGCTTGCATTCTACTGCCCTCTCTCCTGTTTATTTCTTCTCATATCTGTCCAACCAAATGTGAAAAATGGGAGGAGGGATTAAATTTATTGTTGTTTTCCACTATTCTAAGTTCCGCATACAGTTTGGCTAGCGGAGTTTCATATTTTTCCCTAAGCTGAGCTGTTCTAAATATGAAGTAACCTCTCATGTGGGCCTTAAAAAAGGCCCATAGTGTTGCAACGGAGGTATCGCCCGTGTCATTTAGTGTGAAAAAATCCACAATGACACAAGATATCTCTGGTGATTCAATGTCCGACATGAAGGAATCTAGGAGTCACCACGGTGGACGAGTTTCTGAGTATGTAAGAAGGGAACAGGTCACTACCACAAGGTCATGGTGAGACCAGGGGCATGGTTTAATACATGAAGAAATACAGGTGTCCAAGGTCCAACTGTCACAAAAGAAAGTATCAAGTCTCGAATAAGAATTATGTGGCTTTGAGAAGTGGGTAAAGTCTCTCTCAGATGGGGATAAGCATCTCCATATGTCATAGAGATTATATTGGAAGCACAGCTTCCGAAAAGCAGCAGACTGAGAGGAGACGCTCCTATCCTGGGGGGAATTGTTCAGTGTCTTCCTATCTAGGAGGGGATCCCATACAAGGTTGAAATCACCTCCAATGATCAGGCGACCTCTCGTCACCTTTTCAATGCGTTCAAGGGTGGAACGGAGGAAGGGGACTTGTTTGGTGTTAGGGGTGTATAGAGAGACCAAGGTGCATAAAATCTCACTGAGACGATAGAATACTATCACAAATCTTCCCTCCGGGTCAGACTCACTATACTCAATTTTGCATTTAATTGATCTATGTACCAGGACAGCCAAACCTCTTGTTTTTTCGGCGTAGGAAGCTGTTACACAAACTGGAAAGTAGGAAGAGTTGGTAAGAAATCTGGTCCCTTCCTGCCAATGAGTTCCCTGAAGGAAGGCAATTTGGAGTCTGTGCCGGAGGAGATACCGGAGCAAGAGGCTTCATTTTGTAGGGGAGTTGAGGCCCTGGGTATTAAGTGTTGCAAATCTGAGGGGGGGCATCTTGAGATGGTTCTCAACCACTATATCCAAGAGAACAGAGTGGAGGAGGGGAGAGGTGCAATGTAATTTTGGGCAGTCGAATAAATGGAGTGGACAAGTTCAACTAGCTTAGTGAACTGGGATCTGGGTAATGTCCAGGGAAAAGTCAACTCTCATTTGCATACTGTAAATGAAAAGTCAGGGGGGGACAACGCTCTCCTTCAAATATTATGTCTGCAAGTTTGGGGGTCTTCTGTAGGGAGGGGTTCAGGTAAGTAGGGATATGTTAGGAAAAAGGGGAGAAAGTGTTATTATTTCACTTTCGTTGTGAGTGACCTATTAGTTGAACCAAGAGGTCACAACTCAAAATGTGTGGGGGGGAGCTAGCATAAGAGGTCCATGCCCCGCTAATCCCCGGGATTCAAAAGTGAAAGGACAACTAAGGTTGTCCCTTTATCTGATATGAAGTATCCTGGGTTAACACCAGGGGGGAGATATAAGTGTGTGTGTCAAGTTCCAGGGAAGAGTCCATAAGACAGAGGTTGTGAAAGAGGTAATTCTAGTTTAGTACCAAACATAAAGGCACTGTAAGGAAGGTCAGGGGTTTGGGGTGGTTAGGCCTCTATACAATAATGAGGACAATAACAAGGGAGGCAATGGAACTTGACAGCATACTAAGTGTAGTAAATCAAACATTTAACATTAAACACAGTCAAACAATGCAACTATTACAGTAAGAATAAGCAGGCTTATTAAGTAACTTTTAATAGACCATCAACTAACATTAGAGAAAATAATCATCGTCACCACCTCCTCATAAAAGAACTGGTTGGTGATTTCGTCAGTAGGATTATCAAAGAAACAGGTAGTTTAGGCGAGCCAGGGGTGGCTACAGGCGAGAGCTTAATTCCAACACCCACACCTCAGGGATCTGGGGGATACGGCCTGAGAAATACAACTACAGGGAAAAGGTAAGTGGAAGTGACCAGCCAGGAGGACCAGGCCGGAAGTGGTGAGGTTGGGTGTATCGATAGGGCCTACCGCATAGTAGCAGCTAAGGGCTTAAGAATAGTAATTGCTCTGTGGGTCACTCCAAGTCTCTATGTTGGAGGATCCTTAGGAAGTCCAAGCTAGTATAGGGCAGGTCAGGTAAGGAGGGAGCTTAGGATCTCCCGGACCCTTTGAACAAGGTAGAGGTATCAGGGTTACTACTGCTGAAATTAGTGTTCTTTACTGCAGAAACGATTCCTCTATGAGAGAGCCTTCTTCACGGTGTGGCATCTTAGGAGTTAATTCTCTCTTACTAGAGTAGATCGTGAGCCCCAACCCAAATAGTGGTCACTACTTAGTGATGGTCTGCAGTTGATGGCGGAGCGTGTGGGGGAGAGGGGCTTCAATATAATTCAGTTGTCCCCAAAGAGAAAGTTCCAGCAATCACACACACCCGGTGGTTCCCATCGGTCCACCCCTGCTAATGCTCCTCGGGGTGAAAGATTAAATCCACATCAACAGTGTACTGCAGCAAGTTCAAAACAGTTAGTTGAGGTAAGTGTTTAGGGTAGATTAGGTTAAGGGAGCTTGGGCAGGTTATATTCCCTGCGTGTGTGTGCACTATCAATTGCGCACTTACTTATAAGATAAAATGTCGCCTCTTTCATAGATTTCAGGGCTGTATCTGGGGCTGCAAACCGGAGTTCCTCATATGTGTGTATTTTTTAAGCAGGATAGGTCTATCCGCTTCTGTCTTATCCCCTCCTGAAAATTTCAGGCTCTTTGGAGTGCCGGAGAGTTCCGAGGTAGGCCGAAGCCTCGGATTTTCCTGAAAATCCTCTGGTACTCTGGTAGATCGAAAATTTGCCTAAACTCAGCCAAATTGCTGCCTAGGCTCACTTCTACTGAGTAAATACTGCTCCAAAGGATTTAGTGGTTGTCAGCCTCAAAATTGAGCTTTACAGAGCTGATAATTCACTATATTTATCTGGAGCTCTGCTAGATTGCGACTGTCTAGGCTGCTGGCTAGCTCCGCCCCCCACTAGTAATATTTTTGAAGAGTTTGTATCACAATTTGATTAAAAACATTATAGATGTTGGTTTCTGAAATATGTTAATTTTACGTGGAAGGCAAACTTGACTTACAGTATTATTTCCATCCTCTCTACATCAAATATAAACATCAAGGTCAGTTCTTCCATAAGGTAGCTCTCAAATATAGTCCATGTAAAAGGAGGGTGTTTTTGAGCTTAGACAAAAAATGAAAATGTTTATTGTTTAAAAAGATAGATAATCCCTTTAATACCCATTCTCCAGTTTTGCATAATCAACACTGTTATATTAATACATGTTTTACCTCTGTGATTACCCTGTACCTAAGCCCCTGCAGACTGCCACCTTATTTAAATAAACCAAACGGGTGCATTAGTTCCCAACGGGCTTTGCCACGTACTCCTGAATAAGTATATTTGCCCTTTGTACCTTTTGGAATTAGCTTAATTTTAATATGTGACCTGTGTATAGTACAGTGTATTATTATTATTTACTATGAATTAACACTTTCCTAATGTTGTACCATAATATATACATTTTATTCAGATATTGTTTCATCTATAAGAGGCCATTTTATATATTTTTTAATTTTTATTAAAAACAAATTTCTTGCCCTGAATTTTTTTTTTATGGTTGCGGAGCATGTCACTATCCACCAATAGAGCTGGGGAAATTTTGCTCATTAGCCAATGAACATCATAGGATTTTCATCTCAATTCTTCATTATTTAACAGGTATAATTTCTGTTATTGCATGTCTTCTAGTAAGCTATATTTAATGACCCAGATGTAATATCATTATATATTAATTACGCTGCAATAATCTCCATCAGTGTTGCTCACATTTTAAGATCTCCTCGTGTTCATATTTGGGATACAATGTAAATGTTAGTAATAATAATTTGATAATACATATTATAATAGCAAAATAAATATGTGCTTTAAAAATCAATATGTATTTATGTAGTACATATTTCTAAACACATAACATGTCTAAAATAATACAACAACAGAATCAACATTTTTAACAATTAGTGGAGGAAGATCTTCCAGGAAGTTATTCGTCTGTATTCTTGTTTTGAATGAAATGTTACAAACATGACAAAAGTTACAATAAGTAGTACTTTATAGTACAAATTGAATTGTGTTTAAAATGGTTTTATTTCCATTTGCCCTTTACATTGCATTGTTGTTGGAATAAGTATTTACATATACTTGTAAATTTCTGCAATGATTAAATTAAATACAAAAAATATTTTTCTAATATAATTTCCCCTATATTTGCTTTCTTAATTCTTTCATTATCTTAAGACCTAAAGACCATCTAAAAGTAGGTTAGTCTAGAGAGACAGCATTCAAAAATAATCTTTAGTGTTATGTTCTAGAGTGGCAGTAAATTGAAGGGACATTAAAAAGCAATAAGAAAATATACTATGTTGCACTGATGCTCACAGAGGGGTCAAACACAGTTTCAACAAAGTATATCATCAATGCATTGTTCTTCCAGAGCTGGTCCTTACTGGTGATTGGTAGCTATGCATATATGGTTCTTATCACTAGCTCACTAGGGGCACAATCACATATTTTGCAACGAGCGCAAGACCCAGCATCGCCAATTTTTAGTCAAATCGAAAGATCACATATACGGTGTAGCAGACAAGTTACGCACGTATATTTTACATGTCGGCCACAGTTTTTAACTAACATAGCAATGGCTTTGTGAGTCAGTATCACATATACTTTCCCCCTCCTGCTCCTATCAGTACCTAACTCCATTTCCATCTCTCTCATTTTCTTCCTTTGAAGTCCACTGCATTCACCTGTTCTCCCCCCTCTCTTTCAGAGTGGCAGTTATCTATCACCCCCCTGGACCCACCTCCCAATTCCTTGACAACTTTGCTGCTTGGCTTCCTTACTTTCTCTCTACAAATACACCTACACTAATTCTGGGAGACTTCAACATCCCCATTGATAACCCATCTGCTCCTACTACCTCTAAACTTCTTTCACTCACTAACTCATTTGGCCTCTCACAATCCACCCTATTCCCTACTCACCGCGATGGACACTCTATTGATCTGGTTTTCTCCTATATCTGCTCTGTCTCTGATGTTGCCTGTCAGCCATTCCTAATCTCAACCACCATCTGATCATCTTTAATCCTAATATACAGGCTAAACTGACATCTGCAGACTGTGGATCCTCTCCAACTTTCCAACCTTATACAAAAATGCCTCCCCCACACTTCCACGATACCCTGCCCTGACCTTGCTAAAACCCACTATAACAATACTCTCTCCTCTGCACTTGACACTCTTGCTACTGCTCAAATACGCAAAGCCCCACGTCGGCCACTCCAGCCCTGGCACTCTCAGCAAACACGGCACCTACAAAAATGCTCCCACGCTGCTGAACGTGCCTGGAGGAAATCCCACTCTGAACCTGATTTCCTCCACTATAAGTTTATTCTTTATTCTTACACCTCTGCCCTTCACTTATCTAAGCAAACCTACTTCTCTTCTCTTATATCTACTCACTCGTCAAACCCTAAAAACCCATTTTCAACTATCTCCTCTACCCAACTGCACCACCCCTTCATCTGCATTTAGTTCTCAAGACCTGGCTGACTACTTTTTCAATAAAATACTTATCATCCGAAGCAACATCCCAACACAAGCCTGCAATCTCCCAACTTCGTTCCCAGTCACCCCCTCTGCCTCTCTCTGTACCCTCCCCCCAACCACTGAGAGTAAAGGGGGTTCCTTATTGTCTTCCTCACACCTCACTACCTGCCCACTTGACCCTATTCCTTCACATCTAATACCTTTTCTATCTCCCACCCTCACTCCAGCTCTTACTCACATATTCAACCTATCCCTTTCTACTGGTTCATTCCCATCTTCCTTCAAACATGCAAAAGTCACCCCATCCTCAAAAAACCCTCCCTCGACCCTAACTCTCCTACAAACTACCGTCCGATATCACTACTTCTACTAGCTTCAAAAGTCCTTGAAAAACTAGTTTTCGATCCCCTAATTCACATCCTGTCCTCCAACTCATTGCTTGACCCCCTGCAATCTGGCTTCTGTCCCCAACACACAACTGAGACTGCCCTCACCAAGGTTACTAACAATCTCCTTTCTGCTAAAAACAATGGCTACTATGCTATACTCATCTTACTTGACCTCTCTGCTGCCTTTAAAACTGTTGACCATCCCCTCCTCCTATGGACTCTCAGCTCTCTTGGGCTCTGTGACACTGTCCTCTCCTGGATTTACTATTATCTCTCTAACAGATCCTTCTCTGTCTCTTTTGCTTCTGACTCCTCCTCTCTATTGCCTCTCTCTGTTGGAGTATCTCAAGGCTCTGTTCTGGACCTTCTACTTTTCCTTATTTACACTTCTTTACTGAGTAAACTTATCAACAGCTATGGCTTCAACTATCACCTCTATGCTGATGATACCCAGATCTACCTATCTACCCCTGTACTCTCTCCTTCTGTCAATTCTCACATCAGCGACTGCTTATCTGGCATTTCCTCCTGGATGGTCTCTCACCACCTAAAAATAAACATGTCCAAGACCGAGCTACTTCTAATCCCCCCTCTAATTCTACCCCAGTTTCTAATTTTTCTATCACTGTTGGCGGCACCACTATCTCCCCAACTCCCCAAGTCTGCTGCCTTGGAGTCACACGTGACTCAAATCTGTCTTTCATTCTCCACATCCAATTGCTCTCTTCATCCTGTCGCAACCACCTACGCAATATCTCCAAAATTCATCCGTTTCTTAGTGCTGAAACTACTAAACAGCTAATCCACTCCCTGGTAATTTCCCAACTTGACTACTGTAATAACCTATTAACTGGCCTCCCACTCTCCCAACTCTCCCTCCTTCAACCCATCTCTCCTGTCGCTCTGTATCAGCTGCACCTTCCTGTTAGTCTCTTCACTGGCTCCCCATTCACAGCAGAGTTAAATTCAAAATTCTCACCTAACCTACAAAGCCCTCACCAATGCTGCTCCCACCCCACCCTACCTCTCCTCCCATATCAACAAATATACTCCAGCCTGCCCCCTAAGATCCAACAATGACCTACTCATTGCCTCCTCTACCATGACCTCCTCTCATGATAGACTACAAGACTACTCCTGTGCAGCACAAACTCTCTGGAACGCACTTCCTAGAGCTGTCAGACTTTCCCCTAACCTGTCCTCCTTTAAATGCTCCCTAAAGACCTTTTTGTTCAAGGAAGCTTATCACCCAACTCACTAACAAATTAATTTCACTCAACCAACAGTTGCCCTCATCTAACTCCTCACTAACATCATTCTCCCCTTTGCAGTCCCCACCTCCTGTTTCCCATCCTCCTACCCATCTAGATTGTAAGTTCCCATGGGAATAGGGCCCTCAATTCCCCCTGTATACACCCATTAAAAAAGTCACCCCATAATAAAAAAAACCCCAATCTATGCCCTAAAGTTAACAGCTCTTTTGCCAAGAAACCCCCCCCAAATACATTAGAACCCCCACCCTCAACCCCCCAAAATATAAAAACCTAACAAAAAAAACCCTAATCTTCCCATTGCCCTTAAAAGGGCATTTGTATGGGCATTGCCCTTAGAAGAGCATTCAGCTCTTTTGCAACCCATAAAGAAAAAAAAAGCCCTAATCATAAAAAAAAAAAACCCTCCCCAAAAAAAAACTAAAACCTAACACTAACCCATAAATAGTTATTCACCATTGCTGAAGTCCGGCGATCCATCTTCTTCCCGATAGCAAAAGGTCTTCATCCAGGCGGCTCCATCTTCATCCACTGCGGGTCCATCTTCTATCTTCTTGGCAGAGACGGAGCGGTGGGTGGATGCGGAGCAGTTGGCGGTGTGGAGGTCATCTGAGGCGCAGATGTCCTCTTCATGTGATCATGCGCCGCACACTGAAGATTCAATGCAAGGTACCCCTTTTATATTGGAGTACCCTTGCATTCCTATTGGCTGAAAAATTCAAATCAACCAATAGGATGAAAGCTGCTTACATCCTATTTGCTGATAAAATCATTGTGTTGTGGGAAGAGCTTTGTTGGGAGATTAGGGGTTAATACGTAGTTTGGGATGTGGGGGGATGGCAGTTTTGGGGTTAATACATTTATTAGACATTGTGATTTGGGTGGATGGTGAATAGGGGCATTTGAATGGCGTTTTGATGTGTCGGTTTGATGTTTTTTGCGGGTAAGATTTTTACGTGAGGTTTTAACTTTTTTAATTTTTTCTTACATACCGCAATATGATATACTGGCATAAGTTACTGGCAACGAAAGGAATGTGTAGTTGCGCACATTTCTGAACCTCGCCAATTTGTTAGACTTACGGCAGTAAAGCATCTGGTGGCGCGGGTTATGTGATTCACCCAATGTGTGAGGTGGACTAACGGGCGACGTGGGTTTCAGCAGTTACGCTGAAACTTACTACACATATGTAATCTCGCCCTAGCTGTGTACCACTATGGACCAGTAGTGGATTTCTGCTTCAAAGAAAGATTTGGAAAGCCCACTAAATTACAAAAAAAGGTTATAAAGTAAATCATGAAAATGTACTTATTATTAAGTTTTGGGTTCCTATAATAATACACATAATTAAACTTTATGTTTTTATTACAATATAAAATAGTTTAAATTAATGCATGGTATGAAGTTCAACATATTTTGATGGTAACCTAAATTTGAAAATTTGTTTTTCAGCCTCTCTAGAGAGCGTGGGACAAGCACAGATTTAACACAATAGCAAAGAATTTTACAACAAAGACAAGCTAAATAAATAAGGAATGTATATTAGAACTTAACATTTAATATTAAAATCTAAAAAAAATGGTGTTCCTTTAAGGGCATTCAAATGTTTTTACTGTTTTATAAAGGTGCAATAATTTGTCTAATAATTAACTGCATCCTTTTCTTATAGCTAAAGGGTTTAGAATATTTTAAAACATGAACATTCAGCTCTCCAAAAATGTTTGTAATCTATTTTTTTTTTGTTTTTTTTGTTTAATACTCGTCCTTTATCAACCAACATACCCTGGAATTGTACAGAAGATGAACAGAAAATAAATAAAGCCTTTGCTCTAATGTAGTTTAAAATATCATATCAATACATTTTTGAAGCATGTCGTTTTAAAATTGTTGATTTGACATAAAGATCTTGTTGATGTAAAATACAGTGAAATGAAAGTAATGCATCTGGGTTAGGTATTTCTTTTTATAATATAGTAACAAATCTTTACATTTTACAATCATAGAAAGTGCACTGTTACTTTACATATTCTTAAAACTGCATAATCAACAAATGCTGAATCTTAAACATTTAATTTTTACTTCCATGCAACTCCTAACAATGAAAATCTTCTGTCATAACCAAAATAAACAATACAACATTTTACAGAATTAGTAATTCCCATTGATTTATATAATTCAGCAAAATAATCAAGACCTCTATTCTGACAGATATTCTGAATCCCTTTAATTAAAGGAACATAAAACGCTTTGAGGTTATGATATAAAATGTTAATTATCCATAGTAAATATATATATTATATATATATATAGCCAATCAGGGAAACTTGGAAAGCTGTGTAAAAGAACCAGTGAGTGCCGTCTCGTCGCTTGCTGTATTTAACCTGCCTGGCACCCTGCCAGTTGCTGTTATAGGCGAGAGTGCGCTATTTCTGGACTGCTATGTCTGTAAGCTTAAAATAAAGGAATTGCCTCGGCAGAAAAGAAACAGCAAAACATACTCCAGTAAAAAAGTCTGGATTGGCTCCTCAAAATAGGGAAATTTGTCTATTAAAAAACAACTGTAGCAAGCAAGGTGTGTCTTACTTACACTATTACTACATAAAAGTGCTGTAATTATAAAGTTTAATGTCCCATAAAATCTGCAGCCAATACATGCTGATGATCTGTTACTGTTCTTTGTGATAGTGGTAGCTTTGAACTCAAGTGGTAAAAAAACTTCACAAATGTGTTCTTTAATAATCTCAACAATACTATAAAGCTTCCTTCATAGTTTGTGTCTGGTTTATAAATAGCCTCAGTGACTTGATTTGTTTTTCTGTATCTTTTCTAAAAAAAACTTTGATTTTTTTTCTACTAGATTGGGTGACTTTTTAATCTACTACTAAGGCTCCATAATTGTGATGCCAGTGAGGCAAGCAGATATGAAATACAAAACAACCTATTTTATTATCTAAGGCTGTACAGGAATTCATGAATTCCAAAAGCATTGTGTTCTTTTTTTTTTTTAAATAGAGCACATCTTTGTCTATGGGTGCCTAATATATTATCAAATACAAACTGAAGAAACTGAGTGGAGAGAGGTATTAAATATATATTACATATATCATGTATCCTCATATGGTGGAAGGTTTCTTTCTTAGATGAATTTCTATTTTACATGTGTGTGACATAAACATTTCTTTTACAAATCAATCTTAGCATTTAATACAGTTATTATGTTGATAGTGTTAAATTGGTCTATATATTGTGTGTTTGTACAATCAATAAAAAACCTTAAAGGGACACTAAACCCACAAAAAATATTTCATGATTCAGGTAGAGAATACAATTTTAAATAACTTTCCAAATTACTTCTATGATCTAATTTGCTTCATTCTTTAGATATCCTTTGTTGAAGCAATAGTTATGTACATGGGTGAGCCAATCACACGAGGCCTCTATGTACATCTACCAATCAGCAGCTACTGAGCATATCTAGATATGTTTTCAGCAAAGCATATCAAGAGAATGAAGCAAATTAGATAATAGAATTAAATTCAAAAGTTGCTTAAAATGGCATGCTCTTTCTAAATCATGAAAGAAAAAAAATGTGGGTTTCATGTCCCTTTAATACCTTTAATATGAGTGTGATTTGCTACTTCTTGGCACGTGGGTAGTCACGTGGATATAGCATAGTAACGGCAAGGTAGACTACTTTTGGTTTAGGCATTTGATTCCTTTTCACCACGTAACACTTTTGACCCCAGGGCTTTGCTTTGAAATTAGGGAAACAAACTCAATAATGTATTAAAGTCTATTTCTAAAAGTTAATGTGTTATATAAGGTTTTATAAATTATTTTAAAATAACTATATGCAACCCTTAAAAATTATTTGATTAGATTATATTTCATCTTGAAAGAAAATTAAAGGGATACTAAACCCATTTTTTTCTTCTTTCGTGATTCAGATATAGCATGCAATTTTAAGCAACTTTCTAAATTACTCCTATTATCAATTTTTCTTCGTTCTCTTACTATCTTTATTTGAAAAAGAAAGTCCAGTACCCTGAACAGCACTTGTTTATTGGTGGATGAATTTATCCACCAATCAGCAAGAACAACCCAGGTTTATCAAAAATGGGCCAGCATCTAAACTTACATTCTTTCTTTTCAAATAAAAATACCAAGAGAATGAAGATCATTTGATAATAGGAGTAAATTTGAAAGTTGCTTAAAATTGCATGCTCTATCTGAATCACAAAAGAAAAAATTTGAATACAGTGTCCCTTTAACATTTTGTAGATTAATTCAATGATGAATTTTCCAGTTGCAGATTTATCTACTTTTTTCTGTAAATCTAAAATTCAAGACAACTTTAAATCAGAAAATAGTTCCTGTAAATATAAATATTATTTTTTTACTCAGAACATTCAGAAATTTAATAATTAATTATCACTTATCAGGCATTTTTAATTGTGTGAATATTAAGCCTGACTAAATCTGAAAGCATCAAATATTTAATTAAATGAAGTTTAAATTGCATCAACCTAAAATCATCTTAATCTGAATGCTGCATTAATGGCATGCAGACAAGTTAACATAAAATCCCAAGTGACATTGGAGGTTATGACAGAATTGTTCTCTCAGTGATAAATTCAAATTTTTAATTTTGGTTTTTGTTCAAGTATTAAGATTATCATTTAATTACCTTTAGGTATTAATAATGCCTATTATATTTTACTGTGAACTGTATTTGTACAGTTTTATTGGTCAAACTGAATGTTCGTTCGTGCATAGTTTGAAATTAAGTTTTAGCTCTGCTGGGATTTTAAGCAATTGCATGTATTTAATTGTTGTTTATTTTATATATATATATACACATACTATGTGGAAGAAAAGTAAAATAAATAAATCCAAACTAATAGGGCTCTTGTATTAATTAAAAGGGCAGTAAAGTAAAATTAAATATTTATTATGTAGATGTAGGATGCAAATACCCCCCCAAATGTACTTCTAGTATAAAATTTGTTACATTCTATTAATATCCCTTGTTGAAGAGTAAACCTAGGTAGGCTTGTATGGCTGCAATGTTTGTAACAATGTTATACCAGTAGGGCTAGATTACGAGTGGAGCACAATATTGAGCTTTGCAAGCACAATATTTGCACTCCACTTAGTAATACCAACGCATGTAAATGTGTCCTGGTATTACAAGTCAGGCACTTCCATAGACTCAATTGGGAGCCTTGTTCTTATGCCGCAAGTGCTGGGGTAATTTGCACAGAGTTGCACAGAAAAATAAAAAAAATATGTATATTCTTATATACATTTATGTGTCTATATGTGTAAATACACATATTAACACATAAATATATAAGAATATACGTATTTATTTAAAGTGAAAACACAATACCCTTTGACATCAATGTAAAGGCACTTTCAGTGCCGATTTTTTTCTAACACCCCACATCCCCTCACTTTAGGCCTTTATAACTGCTTTGTGAAAAAAAAATTCAAATAAAAATGTTCATCTTTATTTTTTTTTATGTTAACTACTGTACTCTTTATTTTGGGGGCAATTGGGCACATTTTTTTTCAGTAACCAGAGGTCTGACCTCTGGTTAATTGCGCTGAGCGAAAAGTGAAGCTGAATTAATCAGCCACTTGTAATGGCTGGTTATTTAACAAGCTCTCGTAAACTGGCAAATTTGTCCCTTTATGAGCGCACGTTAAAATTTGTTATTTAGTCCATAATGCTCAAAACATGTGCATGCTTTAGAACTCAGATGAGCCTATCTAAGTTTACTATTTAACATAGAATGCCACAAAACAAATAACTTATTTTTTTTTTAATTGCATGCTTTATCTCTGTCATGAAAGGTTAATTTTGACTTTACTGTCCCTTTAAATATGAGATTAATAAAGGACATTCCAATTATTTAAAGGTCACATTATTGATTCATCCTTTCAAGTATATAAGGAATGTAAAATAGAATGCAAAAGGGTAATTTGATTTGAAACAATTAAAAATGAACAATAAATTGCAAAGGATTAAAAGACTAACCCCAAGGGTTTGTCAAGTATATAAATGTAAACCCCCCCCCCCCAAATATTGTAGAATTAAAATGTGATAAGATGTGGATGACTAACAGTGACCACTGAAAGGCTGAAATGCTAAGTAAATTGGTTTTCTCTACAGACATAAACGAGGAGCTAATGGGAGATATACTAAGGCATAATACAATTTTCAAGCATTAACAATAATTTGATCGGCTGTAGGCAATAGGAGGAATATACTTAATAAAATGTTATAGATGGAATTCCTAAAAATCTCAAAGAGGCAGCAGCCCAGTGTGAAATAGCCATTTATTGGCACCAAAGAAAAAACCTCAACGTTTCGGGGGGTTACCCCTTAATCATGGGTTTTAAGGGAACTCAATATCCAAACCTATATTATTCATTAACCAAGATTCAATCATCTCAGTCATGTCAAATCTGTAAAGCTCATGCCACTGTTTAAAAGGGGGACCAGAACTTACCTGGGAATCTATAGACAAGTAAGATTGACATCAGTGGTGTGGAACTACCTAGAGGTGATTTTAACAGATTATATTTAATAATTTATTCTAGACAACAAGATCATGACACTCAGCTTGGTTTTATCAGAAACAGATTCAATTAGTTTCCATAAGGAAATAAATAGCAACATAGATAAAGGGGAACCTGTTGATTTTGTAAATGCTTTTGATACAGTGCTACATGGTAAATTCTTGTACAAAATGAAGGGACTGTGAATCACTGGTTTTACCACTTTGAAAAGTGATTAGGTCAACAAAGGATATTATTGTTCTGCATGGGTATAGCAGAAACTGGAATAATGCAAGTAAATAACACTGATACATTTACTTTTATTATCTAGAATCTATAAGTATACTGTTTATCTCAAGGAAATGGTTTGTGTCAGGAGGTTACACTTTAAAAGGAAAGAAAATGTCATCTCCAGCAACAAAAACATTTGTTTTCAGTGTAATAGTAATCAAACTGTGAAACTCCTTTCCTAAGGAGTCAATGACTGCAAATAAATAGTTATTTTAAAAAAAATATGCTTAGATACATCTTTGATTTAGAAAAATATCCAAGATTATAAATATTTTTCTTAAATGGACAGGTACTTTAAATGTATTACTGTTGTTTCACTTGCTGAGGTTTTGTATAAAAACAGGGGTAAAAGGGTATTAAATAGGGTTAATTTCAATATATTTGTTGTCTTCTTTTACACTTAGCTATGTTTTAGTTTCAATGTTATAAATTATTTATGAGTTACAATTAAAAATAGCACCCCAAAAATATTTTTGTAACATACTTTTCTCTCAAAATGTACTTTTTAATAATAAGATTGTGAATAATATGAAACAAAACAGTGTAAGAAAGAATGATTTGTAGAAGACACAATTAAAATGATAATGAACTATGGCAGAAGGGTAAACTGTTTGGCTAGCAAAACAGGTTTCAGTTGTTTTTAACTTAATTTCTGAAAAATTAAATGATTTTGTTTCTTGGAAAAAGAAAATAGTTTTTTATCATTGCAGACAACATTTTACCATGTAGAACAGATCCATCAATTGATATTTTTTTTTTTAATCATTTATTTATTCAGGCCATTAGTGTGGAAAAAGAAAAGAACAAATTCAACATATGAAAACATTTCAAGCACCACGCAGGGCATTATTATGGTAAACAAGATAAGAAAAAAATATTAGATACCATAATACAAAACTGTGACCATTTATATCACGTCTAGCCATATTTATCCAAAATAAAAATACAATAGATCTGATTGTCCACACGTCAAGCCAATTATATTATCACTATATACAAAGAACAGAACAAAAGGTAAAGGGAAAAAGCATCAAAAAAGGAAGAGAGAGGAAAAAAAAAAAAAAAGGCCCCTCTACATAGTTTGCTCTAAACCTCCCCCCCCCCAACTCTCACAAAATCCTAATTTAGCGTCCAAAACCTTTATTTAATGAATAAAATAAAATTATGCTTATTATATATCTCTGTAATTCCTAATCCATTCTGCCGGGAAATCACCTGATAATACTAGATCACAATAGCTATCTGAACTTAAAAAGGGATATAAAATAGACTTTTGAACTTCTACCGGATATGTCTTAATTATGGGTAACCATCTAACTAGGAATTTCTTGACTTCTCTTTCACTTGCTTCTTTCAGCTGGAAAGATTCAAAGATTATTTGCGTCTGTACCTCTTTAATAAATACTGAAAAACCCGGCATCTTTTTGGCTTTCCAGTTCTTTAAGATAAGTTGTCTAACAAGAAGAATGATTACATTTAGATTTTTTCTCTGTAAGTATACCTCCGAACAAATATGATCAAAAAAAAAATACTATCTGCATCTAACTGCAAGTTAGTTTCATATAAATTATTAAACCAAAAAACAACCTTTTTCCAGAACTGATCAATCTTTGGACAGGATACAAACATGTGTGAGATATCTGCATTTACATAAAGACAACGTGGACAAAAGAAGTTTTGCCGTCGAAAAATTTTAGATAATTTCAGTGGTGTGAAGTAATAATTATTAATTAACTTGATATGACTTTCTTTCCAACTCATTGGTATTCTAGCCTTATTAACAGTTTTACAACTGTCTTTTATTTTACCTTGATCAGGCTCTGTTGTCACTAATCCCCATTTTAAATTCAAATTTTCCAGGAGAGAATCACTTTGTTTGGCCAGCATAATACTATATAGTAGTGAGATTGAGGGTGCCTTGACTTTAGATATAATGATACAAGATTTTAACACAGACCATGCGATCATCTCACTGCCACTCCACTTCTTGATCTTTATAAAATGGTGAATTTGGAGATACGCATATAAGCTAATAGTAGGTAGATCAAATTTCCTCCTTAAATTATCAAATGTTATTAATTGATTCTCTTCTTTAAACAGTTGATAGACTGCAATAAGCCCTTTAGAAGCCCACCTTCTAAATACCTTCTGATTAGTACCCGGAGAAAACTCTGGGTTACCCAGTATTGGTAAATACTCCGAAAAAGAATAATCTACTCCGGTTAAAGTACACAACCCCTGCCAAGCCAGAATTATGTTCCTGACTGAGATTAACGTCTTAATATTACTAGGAATATTTTGGATTTGAATATGCAATAATGCTTTGAGAGACCAGGGGGAAACCATAACGCTTTCAATTTCCGATGACGAAAACCAGTTTGTTTCAGCCAGCCAATCTAGGGCAATTTTACCCAGTGCAGCTAAATTATAAAATTTTATATTAGGTAGTGCTAGACCGGCACATTTGCGTGTTTGCATTAATTTTTCAATTGCGATTCGCGATTTTTTCTTACCATGCCAGATAAAATGAGAAAAATTTGAATATATTTTCTGTAAATCAGATTTCGTCAATATTAGAGGGAGGTTCTGAAAAGGGAAGAGAATACGCGGGAAGATAATTGTCTTAATAAGACTAACCTTAGCAGATATTGATAAGGGGAATACTTCCCACGCCTTCAAATCTGCTTGGATTTTCTGTAGTACAGGACAAAAATTCAGTTCGTACCATTTTCTTGGGTTTTTATGTAAAAAATCCCTAAGTATCTTAATACTTCAACTTCCTTGAATACAGCATTAGTTGCCCTACTACTAGTTTTATAGATCCACATTAATTCGCTTTTACTATAATTCACTTTGTACCCAGAGAATGAACCAAAGAACTCCAGAGAGTCCAGTACTACCGGGATGGATTTATGTGTGTTATATAGACACAATAACAGATCATCAGCGTACAAGAGTGTCTTAATAGAGTTTTTACCAATAGTAATCCCTTCTAAAACTTCCCTTAGCCATAGGGTTTCAAAGCCAAGTTGAAAAGAATGGGAGATAGTGGGCAACCTTGCCTGGTACCCTTCTGTAGCCTTATTCCGGGTGTTAAATTATCATTAATCAAAATAAAAGAAATAGGAGACTGATATAAGTTACAAACAAACTGTACAAATTGGTTTTTAAACCCAAACTTTTCCAAGAGTTTGAAATAAATACACCCATTCTATGGAGTCAAATGCTTTGACCGCGTCCAATGTCAATAATGCAATATCCTGTTTAAAATATTTATTAATGTCCTTATTTAAGTTCCAAATATAATCTATTAAAGTAGCTACTTTCCACATATTTTTCGCAGAATTTCTTGTAACCAAGAAACCCGTCTGATCCTGATGAATAACTTTATCAAGACACGTCATAAGTCTTGCTGCCAGAATAGATGTCAATATTTTGTAATCTACGTTAAGTACCGATATTGGTCTATATGAGGCCGGATCTTCTAAATCTTTTTTGGGAATTAAAGAAATATAGGCTGCTGAAAAGTAATTTGAAATTGGACAATTATGCATAAAATAGCTATTATATAACTTTTCTAGAACTGGTTTTACTTCTTCTACCAGTATTTTATAGTATTCCACAGGAAGAAAATCTGGACCGGCTGCTTTATTCAACTTAACTTTATAGATTGCCTCCTCTATCTCCTTTAGTGAGATGGGAGCTTTCAACTTATCAAGCAGTTCGTCTGCCACTTGCGGAAGTTTAATTTGAGACCAGAACTTCTCTTGATTCTGACTATGATTACTGGTCGATGAATATATATTCTGATAATATGTAAAATAAAATCTTTCTAATATCAGATAAGTCAGTATATCTATTATCCTGATCTTTAATTTCCAAAATATAGTTCTTTTTTTTCCGATATCGGACTATATTTGCAAGATGTTTAGCAGAACATCCATAATACCCTTTATAGCGTAGGTTTAATTTAGTCTTTTCCTGTACCGATTTCTGTTTAAAAAATATCTCCCTTTCCGACCTAGCCCGGGAATACCTCTCCCAATGTGTGCTGGTGGGGTCCATTATGTACTCCTTATAACTATTTTTAACTTGTTTAGCTAATTGCACTTCTCTCTTACACTCCTTCCTTTTCATTTTACACATATAAGCCTTTATTTCACCCCTTAAAAAAGCCTTAGAAGCTTCCCAAAAAATTTCAATGTTCTGAAGATAAGAGATATTGTTTGTACAATAGTCTTTCCACTTCTGTTTTAACCATAGAGTAAATTTTATATTTTTATACATATATCGCGGAAAGACAAAGTTAAAATTACCCCTTGATAGATTTGTATCTGAATGAAATGACAGTGAGACAATCGCATGGTCTGAAACAATAATCTCACCAATTTCAGCCTCCATTTTATGCAAAGATAAAGATTCAGTAACTAAAACGAAATCAATCCTGGAAAATGTCTTAAATGTTTTAGATTCACATGTGAATATACGCTGGTCGGGGTTATAAAGTCTCCATATATCATTTAGTTTTAACTGGTGACAGAACTTTCCCATATACTTAGCTTGTTTATTGTACATCGCCAAATTATTTTTTGAGAGTCTGTCAATCACTGGGCAAAGTGAGAGATTGAAGTCTCCTCCTATTATCATTTTATCTGCTGCAAATGGCAGGAGTTTAGCCTTCAATTTTTCCCAAAATAATTTAGAAAAAGTATTTGGTGCATAGATGTTACATAGAACCAGTTTAGTACCATTAATTAATATTTGAACAATCATAAATCTTGCCTCTAAATCTAATTCACTCTGAATTATTTGGTATGTTAAATTTTTACTTAACATTAAAGCTACTCCAGATTTCCTCGCAGTGCATGGAGTTGCAATCACTTCCCCAACCAATCTAGCACGTAACTTAGGGATCTCTGAAATTCTTAAATGAGTTTCTTGTAGAAATACGATACTTGGATTCTGAGATCCTAATTTTTTAATTATAAGTTTCCGTTTAGCAGGGTTAATTATGCCACCCACATTCCATGAAAGAATCTTTAAATTCCCAATAGAGTTAGTCATTAAAACCAACTAGATAAAATTGTAATCGTATCCTTAGACTTTATATATAAAAAGGAGGTAATCCATACCTCGTTTAGACCCTAAATCCAAAAAAATCCCACATTGCATACCTCATTTCAGGTCTGGCTTATAGATAAAACTCGGGGAGGAGAGCAGGTCAGGGTAAGAGGGAGAGCAGGGGAAAAGAGCGAAGAAGAGAAGAAAGGAGAAAAAAAAAAAAAAAAAAAAAGAGAACAGGGGTAGATACAACAAAACATATAACCACAGTAACGAGAGCACTCCCATTTCATTATAGCTCCATCTAGATTAACAGGTTGTTTCCTAACTAATTTTGATTTATCCCTCTTTGGAATTCTTTAACTTTATCTGCTTCAGAAAAAACTTTCTTGACACCATTATCATCTACTATAATGTTAGCAGGATAGATCAATCGTGCATTCATTCCTTTTTTAATCATTACTGTACAAAGGGGAGCCATGACTTTTCTTTTTTGTACTGTCTCATAGGAGAAGTCTTGAAATAGTAGTATCTTCTTATCATGGATACTGAACGATTCAAATTTCCTGTATAATCTCAACATTTCAACTTTATCTTGAAACCTCAAAAGTTTAAATATACATACCCTATCTTTACTTATACCATTCTCAGAGTATCTCTTAGCTCCTAATCTATGTGCTCTCTCTATAGATAAGGGTAAAGATTGTGTGGGAAACCCTAAAGCTTGGGGTAAAGTTAAAGAAGTGAACTCAATCAAATTATTATATTCTGCTGTTTCAGGGATTCCTAAAATTCTGATATTATTGCGTCTAGAGTGGTCTTCTTGCTCTTCTAGGCGCAATTCAATACTTTGAATCTTAGACTGTTGTTTAGTTAACATGGATTCCTGTTTATTTATTAGATCTTCCAAATCAGAAATCTTACTTTCCGCCTCTGCCATTCTAGTGGCGAATTGTTTCACCTCTGAATTGAGTGTATTGAGTTCAGTTGAAATAGTGTTTAACTCCTTTTTAATCATTTCAAATTGAGGTGAAAAGAGGTTACTAAGTTAAAGTACTAAGGATTGATTATCAGTGCTAATAACTGGAGATTCAGAAGAGCCGGAGCTAATATCTAAAACCTTGCTCTTTTTATCTTTGGATTTAGCGGGCATTTTTGTATGGGGTTGGTTAACCTGCGTGAAGTATTTTTCCATAAGCAAAAGTGGAAAATGGTGCTGCAAAAAGATAGCAAAAATAGTGTGCAAATAAACTGTGATAAAATATTTCTGAATGTGGTTCTGGGAGTAAAACAAAATTGTTTTTTTTTTTTTTATATTAATTTCTCTATCACTGTTAGCCTGATGTTTGACCATGTAAAAAAATACTGTTAGCCTGACCTTTAAAAATGTTTAGCCTGGCCTTGCAATGATTGCCTGTTTTGTTTCCATGTTCTAACTAAAACAGATAACATTCATATGCACTCAAACTGAATCTAGTCATACATTGGAATTTTAATGTGTAGAAAAAAAAATAAACTGCTATGCTTGGTGGTGATAGATAATGCTTTAATTTTTCATCATATAAATATGTAGTTTATATTTACTTAAGGAAGTATATGCAAGATCAAGCTGTTATCTCAAATATGAGTTCAATTTGGAGAATTTGAGATTGTTCATTCAATTTAGTTTAGCCTTAGAGGGAATAACAAGCAGCATGTCCGAGTATACCAATTCTAAAGTGCTTAGCTGTTTTCTAAGATTTGTTTACTAAAGATCATTTCCATCCTCTTCACTCTAAACAGCTGGCCTTTTAATTTTAATTTTCTATGGAACTTGAAACTCAAATTTTTTTCTTCCATGATTCATAGAGCAGACAATTTTAAACCACTTCCCAGTGTGCTTCAATTCATGAATTTGCTTTATTCTTTCTGTATCATGTATTGAAGGAGCAGAAATGCACTTCAGGAACTTTGCTGAACACATTGGGTGAGCTAATGACAAAAGGCATATATGTGTAGCTACCAATCAGCAGCTAGCCCCCAGTAGTGCATTGCTGCTCCAGAATCTACCTAGATATGGTTTTCAACCAATAGTACAAAGAGAATGAATGTAAATATGTCTGATTTTTTTTTCTCCATTAAATAAAGTAAATTTAATAATCGTGTTTTGAAGTTTCCATTACTGTTGTGATTTTTTATGTTAGTACTTTAATTTGTTTTTGTGGCTTGGTGAACAGGGTATGGGTGCATGACTTGGCTGCTAATGCCTATCATGCATAATTAGTGCTTTGCAGATGCCAATTTCAGCCTGTGCTCTGGAAAGGTAAATATTTTGAGTGAATGCATTTATAGTCTACTAAAAAGTTGCTTTTAATATCTTCATTATTATTGTGGGACAATACAAAATTATCCTAGGGAGATTATTATTATCTGATGATGTTTATTTAATCTTTTTCAGCGAGACGGCCTACTGGTTGAAATTCTGCTGGAATATAATGATGTTGAGGATAGCATAAACAAAGGGCTTCCCTGGGAGGGGACTACATACGGACAATATTTATCAGGATTATGTTCAAGGTAAATTGCTTTATAGTAAATGATAATTTAATAGGGACAGTAATAGAAATACACAATACACAATACACAATATTTGTGTGTGTGTGTATATATATGTATATATATATATATATATATATATATGTATATATATATATATATATATATATATATATAAACCTACAACAATATTATAACTTATTTATTAACAATTATGCAAGAAACTACATTTTAAATGTAGGTTTTATTATTTGTTTTTTACATTTGTGATAATATGTTAGAAAGTACCTATGTATCATAGTCCGCATCACTTATCCATCCTTTTATTTCATGTAAATTGAGTAAAGTCTCCTAAAAGAACGATTAATGGAGGCAAGGAGCTGTGAAGATTCCATTGTATTTAAAACTGCCACAGGAACACCCTTTATACTGGGTTGGACTCTTACTCTCTCCCACCTCCCACTGGGTGGTTGATTTTTGCTGCTTCCTCTTCTTTACATAAGGTTTATATACAGAGAGAGAGCTTTTTGATACACAACCCATATTCAGACTGAGATGTTCAACCTTTTCAAATGGGGAGGAACATTGAATTTTTTCGCTCATATGGCTGCGAAATATATTTTAAAAATATATTAATTAGAACTTAAAATATATTATTCTATATAAACAAACTTCAAATTATCAATTCTATACATTCTACACATTCAACCCACTCAATGATAGCAGATATGAACCAGTTAAATGTGAAACAGATAAAGGGGCACTCTGTATGTTCCAAATAAGATGCAGTGGAGCAAATGACTAGGAAAGTTGAGATAAAATTAAAGAGCTCCTCTTATGTTGGACCACAATAAGAAACTCAACTTAAATACAAATATCTTGAAGGTCAGCTTGTTTTGGGGACTCATCGACATCCTTTGTCCTAATACTGTACACTAAGTGCCAGATTACGAGTGGAGCGCTAACAGTTAGGCTTGAGTGATAAGGAGTTTATTGCGGCTGTTTGCAAGTATCAGGTTTAACGCTCATATTAAGAGTTGAAATTAAACATCATCACGTAAGCACAATCACAAATTATGCTAGAATGATTACCTCGCTCACAAAACACATAAAAATATATTACAAAATATAGTAACACTGATAATAACACCATTAAATAAAAATGATTTAAAAGTTATAGGGGCTCAAAGATATAAGGTCTCAGGTGTTAGAAAAAAAAAAAAGGGCCGGCAAAGGGCTTTAACATAGGTACATAAATATTTATGTCTAAAGATGTATGTATGTGTGTGTGTATTTATATATATATATATATATATATATATATATATATGTGTACATTTGTATTTATGTATTTTTATGTGTATATGTGTGAATATGTATTTGCATATATATATATATATCTTTATATGTGTACATATATATTTATGTGTTTATATGTGTAAATATGTCTGCAAATACATATTACAAAGAAGTTTTTTGGTTAAGCACACCACAAAAGGACTGTTTAATCTTAACACACATATTGTGGGAGTGCTACCAAAGTGACCAAAACAATTACAAAACAACAAAAAGTATTGGTGCACATCCAACCACTTAAGTCCACTCTTTCATGGCATATTTGTATATGCTTCTGTCTGCCAAATATACTTACATAGCTTCTAATAAGATTGGGATAATATTGGCTTATATTTGAGCTGCAAAAACAAATATACTTCTATCTGCTAAATCTGCATACATAGTACAAATAAAATTGGGATTAACATCTCACAACAATATTGACTTATATTTATGCTGCAAAAATTTTTTTAGCTGTAAAAAATGCTTTTAAATGAAATGGGATCTTAGTCACACAATATGATCATATTCTGCTAAGCCAGTCACCACTTACAATGTGTCCTAAATTAGACTGGTCCTAACTCTAACCAGTTTCCACACTGCAGCAAGTCATGTCTACACAGTGTGAAGCTTTCTAGCTTATTAAGTATATTTATCTGGAACACACCTGGGCTGGGTGGCGTGCATTAACCAAAGGGGAGGGATTTGGTCAGCTCCCTATTTAAAAGATACAACAAAGGTTTTTTTTTGTTAAGTACACCACAAAAGGACTGTTTAATCTTAACACACATATTGTGGGAGTGCTACCAAAGTGACCAAAACAATTACAAAACAACAAAAAATATTGGTGCACATCCAACCACTTAAGTCCACTCTTTCATGGCATATTTGTAAATACTTCTGTCTGCCAAATTTACTTACATAGCTTCTAATAAGATTGAGATAAACATCTCGCAATAATATTGGCTTATATTTGAGCTGCAAAAACAAATATACTTCTATCTGCTAAATATACTTACATAGTTCAAATAAAATTGGGATTAACATCTCGCAACAATATTGACTTATATTTATGCTGCAAAAAATTTTTTGCTATAAAAAATGCCTTTAAATGAAATGGGATCTTAGTCACACAATATGATCATATTCTGCTAAGCCAGTCACCACTTACAAGGTGTCCCATATTAGACTGGTCCTAACACTAACCAGTTTCCACACTGCAGCAATTCATGTCTACACAGTGTGAAGCTTTCTAGCTTATTAAGTATATTTATCTGGAACACACCTGGGCTGGATGGCGTGCATTAACCAAAGGGGAGGGATTTGGTCAGCTCCCTATTTAAAATATACAACAAAGGGTTTTTTTGGTTAAGCACACCCCAAAAGAACTGTTTAATCTTAACACACATATTGTGGGAGTGCTACCAAAGTGACCAAAACAATTACAAAACAACAAAAAGTATTGGTGCACATCCAACCACTTGTGTGTTAATATTAAACAGTCCTTCTGTGGTGTGCTTAACCAAAAAAAACCTTTGTTGTATCTTTTAAATAGGGAGCTGACCAAATCCCTCCCCTTTGGTAAATATAAGCCAATATTATTGCGAGATGTTTATCCCAATCTTATTAGAAGCTATGTAAGTATATTTGGCAGACAGAAGCATATACAAATATGCCATGAAAGAGTGGACTTAAATGGTTGGATGTGCACCAATACTTTTTGTTGTTTTGTAATTGTTTTGGTCACTTTGGTAGCACTCCCACAATATGTGTGTTAAGATTAAACAGTCCTTTTGTGGTGTGCTTAACCAAAAAACTTCTTTGTAATATGTATTTGCAGACATATTTACACATATAAACACATAAATATATATGTACACATATAAAGATATATATATATATATATATATATATGTATATATATATAGTATATACTGTGTGTGTGTGTGTATATATATATATAAAGTATATTTAAGCAATATTCAGTGTGAAACTGTATATTAATTGTAAACATTTGACATAGCAGAATATGTATTTATAAAATAGATATTCCTATATATATCTGTATATATCTATACCTATATATAATCATCTATATATAGGTGTATATATATATATATATATATATATATTGTACCAAAATACCATCCAATATATGTAGATATATTTATGAATAAATAGAACATATTCTTCTATGTGAATAACATTGGAACGTGAAATATTCATATTTTCATGTTGGGTTAGCGCACATGAGACTATGCGATTGGGTTTGCGCACAAGTTGGACCTTTTTTTGCTCCATTGACTTCCATGGGAAATACGTGAACGCGCATGTGATATTCTAAGTTTGACTTTTTGTGTGCGTCATGTTATCACGCGAGTGAAAACCATTTACTTTCAACTCCTAATACGAGCACAACCTGACGAGCCCACAAATCTTACTTCTGGCGCAGTTAGCACTCGAGCAAGAGCGTTAAATAGCGCTAGCCTTTTTTGTGCTGGTGTTGTAGGGTTTTTTCTGCATAAATTTCTCTCTTTTAGCTAGATTCCGAGTTTTGCGTAATGGCTGTTCACAAATAGCGCATGCATTATTTTCATTTCGTACTCTTCATAACGTAGGTATTACGAGTCTGAAAACAACCACGTTACGCGTCGCGGTAACACGAGTATCGTGTTTATTTCACTAGCGTAATCACGGATATGTAATGGATTATCCCATAGAGATCAATGCAAACTGAAGAATATACGGATTTTTCATCTAACACTCAATATCGCGAGAACTACACACTGCTCTGCTCTGTATTACACATACAACATAATGGACACTAAAAAGAATCAGATCAAATGTACAAACAACAATCGCTCACACAACATAGCACATACACATTCAACATTCACAATCCTTTGCAACAAATACTACACAACATTTACACTAAACGAGGATTCAAAAAATACATTGGCATCTGCATCACAAAACAAAACAGCAAGAAAAAATAAATTTCACAATGATACATAAACAAAACATTTGCAGTAGGGATTATCAAACATTAGTTAAAAAACCCCATTTACAACACTTAACAAATACGATACAAATAGAAATCAGCATTTGGATTTTGAGATACTAAATTAGGAGAATGTTATGCAAAACGATCACTATGACATCATCGCATTATACACATTCCAGAAAAAAATATATGTGCATTTAGAAACTCGTTATGCACAAATTCTGCTACTCCACATTGCACACATACAAATCATTATCGATCTTGTTTACTTTGCAAACCGGTACATCATTAACCATTTACATAGGGTATATAAGCACGCTAGAAACATGGCTTCCTTGACTGTATTGCTTTTTAGAGATAGGTGCAGGTCTAGGCGTTGGAGGTTATAGAGAGTTAGTGAGACTCAGGGGATATTTATCAAAGGTCTGGCGGACCTGATCCAGACCTCGCTGAATGCGGAGAGCAATGCGTTCTCCGTATTCAGCATTGCACCAGCAGCTCTTGTGAGCTGCTGGTGCAACGTGGCCCCCTGCAGATTCGTGGCCAATTGGCCGTCAGCAGGGAGGTGCCAATCAACCCGATTGTACTCGATTTGGTTGATTTTTGGCAATGATTGTCCGCCTGCTCAGAGCAGGCGGACAGGGTTATGGAGCAGCAATCTTTAGACTGTTGCTTCATAACTGCTGTTTCTGGCGAGCCTGCAGGCTCGCCAGAAAGACGGGCCCTCAAGCTCCGTCCGGAGCTTGATAAATGGGCCCCAGAGAGTTAGTGGGAGAGAGTTAGTGAGAGAGAGAGTTAGTTAGTGAGAGAGGGTGAGTTAGAGAGAGAGAGTTAGTGAGAAAGAGTTAGTGAGAGAGTTTGTGTACAAATGTGTCTGGGTGAGTGTGCGAGTGCTGCTTTTTCCCCCCATTACTTACATATAGTTAAAAACATTTACTTTCATTTACACACAAACACATTCAATACATACATACACATAGCTGTAACACTACAAACACACATGGATACACTCCATACCCCATTCCCTTTAATACTATACCCAGCCCATAGTTAGATTTTGTTTTATATACACCAACTTATTGTTTACATACACACATGTACTCATTTTTTTATATGTTTGTCTGTTTATTACTACCCCTTACCCTATTTTATAAATCCTATTCACCCTTTGAGCACTTTTTACTTTTATTTCTTTATTTTGATCCCCTTTCATTTGTGCACTTTCACCATAGGAAAGGGTATGGCGGGAAGGAGGATTTGGAGAGAGTCAAGGCACTAGATCAAAGAGGAGCTCTTAGAGCTTATTAGGCAGCAGATTAGTCAGCAGGTTAGGGAGCAGGTTACGGAGGAGATTAGGGAGGAGGTTAGGAAGGAGGATAGGGAGGAGGATAGGGAGGAGGTTAGAGAGGAGGTTGGGGCAGGGAGTGGGAGAGGAAGGAGGAGAGGAACTAGAGAGGAAGAGGGAGAGGTCAGGGTAGGTGGGCCCAGCCACAGTGTTGAAGATGAACAAGTGGCTGGGCCAAGTGGTGTAGGTTAGGAGCGCAGACAGGGTGCAATACAGTCCGGACAACAGAGGCTCACATCACAGGGGAAGCCCAGACAGAAGGAGGAGAGGTATACCAGGGAGGAGAAGGAGGTCCTTTTAGAGGCCTATGTGGAGAGGGCTAGGAGGCTGCAGGCACCGAAGGCCACCCCTTCAGAGAAGACAAAGTTGTGGCAGGAGATCAGGGATGCTTTCAATGCAGTGGGGTAGTTCAGGAGGGATGTCAAATCAATACAGCACCGCTACCGGGACTGCAAAAGTGAGCTCTGAAAAGAGGGAGAGGGACTACAATGCAGGGACCAGTGGCGGCCCGGAGCAGAGATTTGTCTACAGCCGCTGGGAGGAAATGTTGCGTCCCAACATCTCCAAATTGGCCCTAGTCGGGATCGAAGGGTATACTCGATTCCAGGAACCTGCGCTACTCATCTGATGGTAAGATCATTTAATAATCTATTTACATCCACCTCATAACCCATTCATCTGCAAAATAAATTAGGGACACGACTAACACAATTAGGTTTTTTTTAACATCATTATGTAAACGCATTCAGAATTACCTTGAAAGCCATCACATAAGTATCTAGTCTACAGATTATGTGTGCATTTAAACAGATTTAAGACGCACACAAAAATACATTCATATTGACCATCTAGATATCCGAAAGACGGGTTTGAAAATACGTAAATTGTGTTGATTGCTTTTGGTTACAATTGAATTACGAAGACAGCCTCATTAATACACTTTCAAAAATAACATTTACATCTTTATTTGGAACTGTGCTAATGTCTATTGTTTCTTTAATTTCCAAATATACAGAGTCTGAGGCGAATAAATGGGGGAAACACAGCACAAACATGCTCCTCCTTCATCCAGGCATGACAGTGGTGCAGACGATGACAGGCCACCTCAGGGAGTACTGGAGGAGAACCCTGCAGAAGATATCAATGCAGCAGCCCCCCATTCAGCAGCAGCCCCCCGTGCAGCAGCAGCCCCCCGTGCAACAGCAGCCCCCCTGCAGCAACAGCCCAAGCAGCCCCCTGTGCAGCAGCAGCCCCCCATTCAGCAGCAGCAGCAGCCCCCAGTGCAGCAGCAGCACCCCACAATGCAGCAGCAGCCCGCCATGCAGCAGCTCCCCCTGAGGAGAACACCCCCCCCTGAAATCCCAGAGGTAGATCTAATGAGGGCCTTCCTGGAGGAAATGCAGAACTCCTGGAGGGCACAACAGGCACACAGAGAGTTTATGACAAATGCAGTGAACCGCCTGATCGAAGGACAAACGAATATGTTAAATGTTCAAAATAATATATTGCAGGTCCAGGAGTTGGCAAGCAGACCATATCCAGAAATGGGAAGACCACAAGAGGACCATAAACTCCTGGACCATCAACTCCTGGAACATGAGCTCTGGGACCATCATCTCCTGTGCCTCCTCCATCTCCTACTCTGCCTGGTCAATCCCCAGTCACTCACAGTACTCCTCCCCTTCTTCCACAACCAGAGACTCAGTCTCGTGGGAAGAAGGGAAGAAGGGAAGGAGGAAGAAGTAATTATGCTTATATATTGTTTTTAATTTAAAGTAAATTTATAAAGGCTAAGCATGTGATGATGTTGTCTTCTTACACTTGTGGAGCACACTCTGTATTCAATCTGCTTCTTTGGGACCTAGTCCATGGAGGAAGATTGTTTGCAGAGTGTGTTTTACAAGTGTGTTGAGACAACATCATCACATGCCATCACATGCCTTCCTTGTTGATTAGATTGATTGGTTTTAAGGATGTGATGTCCAAACCTGTTCTCCTAATACAAAACAATGACCATTACAATTATACATGAAGGAATATCACTGTGTTGATGCAAACAACATAGCTTAAACAAGAACATATGCTAACATAATAATTCTTATGGCTTATTGGTATATCTACATGTGCTTGTTAAATCAAGCAAATATTGGTAGTTTATAATAAGCCTGTATGCCATATTTCTCTCGATGTGTTGACAACATTGAATTACGTTAAATAAAGTGTATATTTTTAAAGCTAGCTTAAAGTGTTTTACTTATTTGGGAAATATAGTTCATTTGAAAGGTACATGAAAGCAGACAATTTGCTTACATGATCTTGACAGAGCATAACATTTTAAACAACATTCACGTTTACTCATATTCTTTAATTCGTTATCTTGTTATCCTTTGCTGAAAGGTTTATCTAGACAAGCTCAGGAGCAGTAAGGAACATAGCTTCAATCTGCTGATTGGTGGCTGCATATATCTACCAATTGTCATTGCCTCACCCATGTGTTCACTTAAAAACTAGTAGTGTATTGATGCTCATTCAACACATTATACCAAGAGACTGAAGCACATTTGAAATTAGAAGAGAATTGGAAACAGGGTTAAAATTGTATGTTGAACATAACTAATGAAATATACATTTAGGGTTTCATGCTCATCACAGTACTATATTTGGATAACAACAATGTGGAATCGATACATGACACAATATTGAACATTTCAGGACATAACATCTATAAAAAGTATACATCTCATATATATATCATGATATTGGTGAATGCATATTGAGACATGACTTCAAATACAAATGTGCATGTTTAGGAATTTTAAATGTAGACAATTAAACACAACACATTAATTATTTCTTAATGTGCAAATATTGTTGACAAACATATTAAACAAGATTTAGTATATTCATCGATGAACATTCGTGGATTAGCACTTGCCTCAAAATATATTCGGGATGAACAACACATTGCCTTCATTTGTTTCTTTCACGAGACAGCCATCAATAAATATTTCTTGACTCTTTATCATCTATGTTTCAACAATGTACATGATTGACACAATCCATAAACTGAGAAAATCATGGTTTTAAATTTGTGTTCTCATTTGCAAACATGTCATATCCAATATCACGGAGCAACGTAATCCAATCAAATTACGGATTTAACACCTTTGCATGTGATGTCTTACACAACATGGCGCATCCAATATCGTGGAGCAACGTAATCCAATCAAATGACGGATTTAACACCTTTGCATGTGACGTCTTATGCAACATGGCACATCCAATTTCGCGGAGCAAAATTTAATCAAATGACGGATTTAACACCTTTGCATGTCAATAACAAATGTATTTCTATTTCAAAAACTAGCATGTGCTATATTGTTAACTAGCAAGCGTGTTTGTTTTATGTAATGCACAGCTTCACATAATGTAATGCTAGATAACATAATACTGTGATATGTGAAATATAATCTATTGTTGGTAAAAATATATATTTCATTAGAATAGGAAGATTAGGAAATATTTAGGAAGCAGCAGGGTTTAACATAGAAATAATGCTACTATATACATCACAAAAATGTGTATTGTTTATACATTATATGTTACCTATAGCAATATATCGTTTGATTATTAAATATAATCAAAAATAATAGAAAGAGATTAATCATCTAAAATATGTGCATTACACACAGTGATTTCTTATGTTATACTACTACAATACGATGTAAGGAAAATTGGAATATATGTGCTGCCAACATTCAGATAATAGTCTGTTTTAAATATATTATATGTGTATGTTGATTTCCAAAGCAAAATAATAAAATTTACATTATGAATGCATATCCATAAATTAAGAATTGTGGATCAGGATTATAATAAAATATGCTATAGAGAAGAAGAATTACATATTAAATATGTTCTTCATAGATAAACCATTAAGATATTAAGAAAACTAAAAACCTTATCGATCGGCAAAACATTATTTCTTTGGTTCATGACACACTGGGAAAAGGGCGGTGATAACAAATACAAAATATTAGCATATATACATCATTTATATCCAACATCTAGGCAATATCATTTAGATAATAAAAAATGAGGATGATAATTTCATAAAATGTAAATATGAAACATTCACATTCATAAAATAAAGAAAAGCTTTATAAATAAACTTTCAGATTCAAAATCAATGTATTTATAATTAGATCAGTATAATGTCCCTTTACGAATGTATGTTCTAATGTTGATTTGTAATGATACTTACATTGATGGCTGGAAAGGAGAACACAACACCCAGGACAAGGAAGGTGGGGATTAGGGTAAATGTGTTGGTGGGGAGGTATGTGACGAGGTAGGGCATGTTGGTCCTGCTCTGGTGAAGCCTGCACAGATGGGGAGGGTGGGGCCTGTGCAGTTGGTGTCTGTGCAGGTGGGGCAGGAGCAGAACGGGCAAGACGGGGAAAGCGGCGAGGGTGATGCCCAGAAGTGGAAGGTCCATCTGAAATATATAATACAATTTTATAAATACATATATTATATGAAAATATATTATTATATTGAAATACATTAATATTCACCATCATTTTAAATCTGTATTAATTTTCTCATAAAATATTTATACAAAGTCACAATAATGACTATGTTTAAAGGTATTGATTGATTTGAAGCAAGTCTAATTTATAATAATATTTAATTGATCCTTGAAACTCTGATTTCTCATTGGTATTTTTCATAGAACGTTTGATCAATACATTAAAAATCATATTTTTAAAAGTCAACATTATGTGCTAATCTTTATGATTTTACAATATGATATTTCTCTTTTTGATAATATATCAGTACACATGTATGCATTTGATATTGAAACGCCATAGAGTTCTTTTAGACACATGCCCATGGATTGACTTTAGAGACTCCACCAATTAGATAATATGAGAGTGTGTATTATGATCAAATATAAATGGCCACTCCACAAAGCCTTTGAAACAAGGTAATCACTAATTACTATATAGATTAAGATGATTGCCTTTGTAATCTTAAATATAATTATTTTAAGCTTGATGCCGTTCAATCAATTACTATTCAGAATATATACACAGTTGATACTATTGTACATATTAAATATTAAGAATAGAATAGTATCTATCTAAAATTACTTTTACAGAGTATGTTTTGTGAATATATCTTTTACATTAGGATTTAATGTATGTCATCCCAATATTAATAGACACATTCAGAACGGAACTTTTTAGGTTAGAGGAATATTAATGTTTGTTTGAGTTAAATGGACAGTCTACTCATAAATCATTTTCAAATCCCTTTACATATCATACATCATGAAATTAAATTAATTAATTTCAACATGATTATGTTTTATATATACTTAGAAGTGGCTGAGAAGCTCAGAACAATGATGACATAATGAGATGGTCTACATCTAGGCACTCAGATGATTAGCAATGACTGTCTGTACAATAATAAGATGGTTATTGGTTGTTTGGATATAATATGCATGTTACATCATGATGTCATTCATGACAAGTTATACATAAATAAGCAAATAAATCCATAATTTCTATGTTCATGCTGCATTATATAGAAAGGGGGGCAGTAGTGTATTTGAAAATTAATGGAATAATATATTTTAAAGGGACAAAGCTGTAGACTTTAGTTTTTTCAATAGTATGATTTTGAAACAATACATGTTATATACATGTTGTTATACTGTATATATTTGACATACCATCAGACTGCAAGGAAGACACATTCTCCTCCATCGCACATTTAACATCCATATCTGTAAAACACAAAATGTTGTGTACACGTTAAAATCAAATATTATAACATGTGTTACTGGTGCTCAAGGACACACATTGATGTTGCATTAAAGAGATTCTGAATCAAAGTTAGGAATTTCATAATTACGATGGAGCATGCAATTGAAATAAAATATATTATTATCAATGATTAATAATTAAATATAATTGTCTGTATTTTGTAAATCCGGAAAAAGAGCATAGTACATGGAACATTTAATAGTTATTATGTGTGTATCACTTGATTTTTGCTTATATTTATACAAAATATCAACATGTGCTAGCCATGTTCTGATGCTTAAGGGGTTTACAGTGTATATAGCGCTGGACTTAAAATGTTTTTTGCCCACCCGAAATGCTGTCCTCCTCCTGGACAGAAAAAATTTAAATAGAACATAAAATTGTTTTCGGGGGCGCTCAGTAAGCTCAAACCGTTAAAGATATGGGTATGATCACAAAAATAATGGGGACCTTAATAAAGGTGTTCCAAAATTGTTATATAGATTTAGACTCCTTTACTTATTTTTTTAAAAAAGTTAAGGGATAAATTCACTCTTCTTATATGTTTTTTGATGAGAGACCTCTATGGGGGGTAGTTATCAACGTGTCAACTTTCCTGCTTTCGCCGGCCCAATACGCCCACCTAAGCTCACCTCATATCGCCGCCGCGGACCTGAAAAAATTTGTCTAAGTTATCAAGTAAAGCTGTCAAAAAGCTGCGGGGCGATGAGCAGCGGACTGTGAGAGTTATCACTCATCCGATCTCGCTGCTCTTCGGCTGTTTGACAGCTTTCTTGCTAGCCTGTCACTAAGCACCCACACTAAACTACACTGTTCTACCCCCTATACCGGCGCCCCCGGAGCGCCCCGCAACTAAATAAAGTTACTAACCCCTAAACTGCCGCTCCTAGACCCTGCCGCAAGTCTTATAAATGTATTAACCCCTAAACCGCCGCTCCTAGACCCCGCCGCAAGTCTTATAAATGTATTAACCCCTAAACCGCTGCTCCTAGACCCTGCTGCAAGTCTTATAAATGTATTAACCACTAAACTGCCGCTCCCGGACACCGCTGCCACCTACATTATACCTAGTAACCCTTATCCTGCCCCCCTATACCGTCGCCCTCTATAATAAAGTTATTAACCCCTATCCTGCTGATCCCGCACCTCGCCGCAAATAAATAAATAGTTTAACCCCTAAACCGCTGCTCCCTGAACCTGCCGCAACCTATATTAAATTTATTAAACCCTATCCTGCCCCCCCCTACACTGTCGCCACCTATAATAAATTTATTAACCCCTATCCTGCCCCCCACTACACCGCCGCCACTGTAATAAAATTATTAACCCCTAAACCTAAGTCTAACACTAACCCTAACACCCCCCTAACTTAAATATTAATTAAATAAATCTAAATAATATTTCTATTATTAACTAAGTTAATCCTATTTAAAACTAAATACTTACCTATAAAATAAACCCTAATATAGCTACAATATAAATAATAATTATATTGTAGCTATCTTAGGATTTATTTTTATTTTACAGGCAAATTTCAATTTATTTTAACTAGGTACAATAGCTATTAAATAGTTATTAACTATTTAATAGCTTACCTAGCTAAAATAAAGAGAAATGTACCTGTAAACTAAAAACTAACCTAAGTTACAATTACACCTAACACTACACTATACTTTAATAAATTATTTCTATTTAAAACTAAATACTTACCTGTAAAATAAACCCTAAGATAGCTACAATATAATTAATAATTACATTGTAGCTATCTTAGGATTTATATTTATTTTACAGGTATCTTTGTATTTATTTTAGCTAGTTAGAATAGTTATTAAATAGTTATTAACTATTTAATAACTACCTAGCTAAAAGAAATACAAAATTACCTGTAAAATAAATCCTAACCTAAGTTACAATTAAACCTAACACTACACTATCATTACATTAATTAAATAAATTAACTACAAATAACTACAATTAAATACAATTACATAAACTAACTAAAGTACAAAAAATAAAAAAAGCTAAGTTACAAAAAATAAAAAAAATAAGTTACAAACATTAAAAAAATATTACAACAATTTTAAGCTACTTACACCTAATCTAAGCCCCCTAATAAAATAACAAACCCCCCAAAATAAAAAAATGCCCTACCCTATTCTACATTTAAAAAGTTCAAAGCTCTTTTACCTTACTAGCCCTTAAAAGGGCCTTTTGTGGGGGCATGCCCCAAAGAATTCAGCTCTTTTGCCTGTAAAAGAAAAATACAACCCCCCCAACATTAAAACCCACCACCCACATACCCCTAATATAACCCAAACCCCCCTTAAAATAACCTAACACTAATCCCCTGAAGATCATCCTACCTTGAGTCGTCTTCACTCAACCGAGCAGCGATGGAACCGAAGAGGACATCCGGAGCGGCAGAAGTGATCATCCAAGGGCCGCTGAAGAAATCTTCCATCCGATGAAGTGATCCTCCAAGCGGAGCTGAAGAAATCTTCCATCCGGGCGATGTCATCTTCCAAGAGGCGCTGAAGAAGTCTTCTATCCGGGCGAGGTCATCTTCGAAGCCGGGTCTTGAATCTTCATCCCGCCGACGCGGAACATCCTTCTTTCCCGACGGACTACCGACGAATGAAGGCTCCTTTAAGGGACGTCATCCAAGATGGCGTCCCTTCAATTCCGATTGGCTGATAGGATTCTATCAGCCAATTGGAATTAAGGTAGGAAAAATCTGATTGGCTGATTGAATCAGCCAATCAGATTCAAGTTCAATCCGATTGGCTGATCCAGTCAGCCAATCAGATTAAGCTCACATTCTATTGG
The DNA here is from genome assembly GCF_027579735.1 of Bombina bombina. Taxonomy (NCBI): domain Eukaryota; kingdom Metazoa; phylum Chordata; class Amphibia; order Anura; family Bombinatoridae; genus Bombina; species Bombina bombina. The sequence continues at coordinate 392,385,541 of NC_069503.1, read as the reverse complement.
CTGTTCCGGTCAGCTATTTAATAGCTATTGTACCTAGTTAAAATAAATTGAAAGGTACCTGTAAAATAAAAATAAATCCTAAGATAGTTAAATAATTATTATTTATATTGTAGCTATATTAGGGTTTATTTTAAAGGTAAGTATTTAGTTTTAAATAGGATTAATTTAGTTCATAATAGCAATATGATTTAGATTTATTTAATTAATATTTAAGTTAGGGGGGTGTTAGGGTTAGTGTTAGACTTAGGTTTAGGGGTTAATAATTTTATTACAGTGGCGGCGGTGTAGTGGGGGGCAGGATAGGGGTTAATAAGTTTATTATAGGTGGCGACGGTGTAGGGGGGGCAGGATAGGGGTTAATAAATGTATTATAGGTGGCGACGGTGTAGGGGAGGCAGATTAGGGGTTAATAAATTTAATATAGGTTGCGGCAGGGTCAGGGAGCGGCGGTTTAGGGGTTAAACTATTTATTTATTTGCGGCGAGGTGCGGGATCTGCAGGATAGGGGTTAATAACTTTATTATAGAGGGCGGCGGTATGGGGGGGCAGGATAAGGGGTTACTAGGTATCATGTAGGTGGCGGTGGGCTCCGGGAGTGGCGGTTTAGGGGTTAATATGTATAGAGTAGCATGCGGTGGGCTCCGTGCACAGCGGTTTAGGGGTTAATCATTTTATTTAGTTGCGGCGGTGTAGGGGGGGACAGATTAGAGGTGTTTAGACTCGGGGTACATGTTAGGGTGTTAGGTGTAGACAGCTCCCATAGGAATGAAAGGGATGTCTGGCAGCAGCCAACTTGTACTTTCGCTATGGTCAGACTCCCATTGATTCCTATGGGATCCGCCGCCTCCAGGGTGGCGGTTTGAAAACCAGGTACGCTGGGCCGTAAAAGTGCCGAGCGTACCTGCTAGTTTTTGATAACTAGCAAAAGTAGTCAGATTGCGCCGCACTTGTGTGCGGAACATCTGGAGTGACAAAAGAATTGATCTGTGTCGGACTGAGTCCGGCGGATCGAAGTTTACGTCACAACTTTTGCCGGTCTCTAGCCTTTGATAACTAAGGCGAATCAGCCTCGCCACAAATACGCTGCGGAATTCCAGCGTATTTAAGGTTGACAGCTTGATAACTACCCCCCTATGTATTTATTCGTATTTGCTATAAATTAACATAGTTTTTATTATGTGCTTTACTGATTTAGAACATATGAAACAATGAATATGAATTCTAATGTTTGTCAATTTTACTGCTACTAAATTAATTCAAATAGTATCAAATTGAAACACTCCCGGACTTCCATTATGAATCCTCTATATTTGTAATATTGTTAAACTTGGTATATATTCTCTGGCTTGTATTTAGAGTAAGGAAAACATGAAGATATGTGCCAATTTTAAAACAAAAAGCTTTTACTTATTAATAAAATTGTTTACATATAAAAAACATATAAAACATAAAATTATACAATTTACAGACTTATCGCTGAAGTCTATATATAACGAAAGTGCTGCTAAAAAAACATACAACTAAGCTTTCTTCAATTGAGACCTGTAATTTGCATAGATTTTAAAAACATATTACTAAGCATATAACTATGTGCAAGTGCTTTAATATACTTTCTCTTTAAGGAAATGGCTTCTATATTTTCCAACTGAACTGATAGATAAAGGATGGTCTAACGTCACCACCTTTAGTTAACCAAAAAGGTATTGCTTTCAAAGAAAAGTAGTATAGTCTCTCTTAGCAAGTAGTAATCTTGTTGCAATGCCCCTTATTTTGACAGATGTAACTTTACGTTTGTTTTAGAAAAGGAAAGTCTCTCCAAATGTATCGTTTAAAAAAAAAGTCTCTCCTAATGCATATCTTTCCTTGACAATAGACTTTAGTAGTGGCCAACTACTGGTTGCTTAAATTGCCTTTTCAGACTTGCTTTAGGGAGATGTATTCACTGATCGTAATACAGATAGCCATGTTCTGAAGCACAAAAGTGTAGACTAAGAAGCTTTGAGATCTTAATATTAAACTAAAAAAATAAATATATATATAATTAGAGAAGTACATTATAATTTGTATTCAAATGGAATGCTTCATCATAATCATGATCAGAATATTTTTGCAAAAGACACCTTTAATGAAGTATGAATGAGTCAATGGACTTACCAGCATCCTGCAAAGGCAGGTCTGCATCGATGTTGGATCCCTCCGGGCTTGCAAATTAACTTCAACTATTAATGATATAAAAAATATTATGTAACACAATTTGTACATCAGCTTTAAATATACATATTTGGTATTATAAAATAAAATTATTCAAAATATTTCAAATAATATCTTTCGAAATGTGTTGACTAGACCACTAATATAAAAATTAAATTAATTAGTTCATCTAGGTGAGTGGAAAGAAAATTATGTCTTTCACATATGTCCTATATCTTAAAATATTAGACATCCGATTCTTATCATATTAATCTATGGCATATATAAAAATATCTATTGGTCCCTGTTTCAAAATAAATCCAGACAGACAATTAACACTTTGAATAACAACTGGTGACAATTAGAGCATAATATATGTGGTACATATATAAATGTGTGCAATGTACAGTAATCTGGTTTCTGACACAACACATATTGATCACAATGCAAGACATAAGATATATTTTAAACTATGTCATCATGGTGCTGTTAGAATATGCTTATATATAAAGGTAATCTGAGAGTGAAAGATGTGATTTAAATCACAGTATTGTTTCATCAAAACAGTGTAATGATTAATAAAGATATTTTGTATCTTTAGATAAATTCAATATCAATATTTGAGAATGTCACTCTAAAGGAATAGTCTATTCCATATGTTGATGTAATGAATCAGATAGAGCATGCAATTTCAATCAAATATATAATTTTCTCCTATCATCATGAATATTTAATTATCCTTCTCTCTTAATGATAAGAATAAAATATCAAAGCATATGAGATGGATATTTATATATTCTGCACATGTGTAAAAATGTGTTAGTGTTGTCTAAATGTAGCCACCAACTGTCAAGCACTACCCAGGTGCTCAATCCAAAATGGGCAAGACTCGAAGATTACATTTAAATAAAGATAGCAAGATTCATAGTAATATCTTCAAATACTAATAAATTGTGATTTTGATTACAATGGAATTCAATCTCTGAATCGTGATTCTTTTTTTTAAATGCACTTGAAATCTAATTAGAGGATCCATGTTAATATAGATCAATGTGAATGGATAAGGCAATGTTATGTCTAAATTTGCAAGCCAAAAGTGAAGTATAATGACACATCTCAGACTGGGATAAACCCGAGCTTGAGGGTCCAGTACCAACATCCATCTCTGTAAAATATTCAATCAGGATTGAATATCATTAATACAAATCATAACTTTAACACAAAAAATCATACATTTTTTTTTAAATTTACAAAGTTAAACATATTTTAATTCTTCAAGTGAGTTCATTATTTTTTAAAATGTATTTATAAATAAAAAGATCATGTATGTTTATTTTAAAGCTTTTATGTTGTTGACTGTCCCTTTGATTCATTTTATGTATTCTTGCATAGTCATCAATTGTTATACATTGATCTGTCAATTTTTTATTTTAGAATATTGAAAATCAGGATACATCTCATATTTATACTAATTAATGTATACATTTGACCAACATGTTTACAGTAAAGCCACTGTTAAAGCAAACACATGTTCACATCTCTGCGCAATTATATCTTCCATGATCATTGCGCAATAATTAAAAGCATAATTGCGCATCCGTGATTATGAATTGATTTGGCTCTAGTAGTGTAATGAGTAACATTTTTAAAGCTTTCGAATATATTTACAATTGTGTGTATTCCAATATTCCAATAGGATCATTGTAAAGATTTAATGATACAAATTAATATTTCTAAGTTTTGTATGAATCAATATTCAATGTATGAAATGGCAAAGGATAGGGATTTCACGGATGTGCAATTCCATTTTAGCTCTGTGACGCATATTCGGGAGAGTGCAAGAAAAAGCATTATTCATGTTGTGAGATCTATATAGGTTGAATATATGACTTTATACACATTGCTTAAATATATACTCAGATATTAAAATATTATATGAAGTCTGATCCTTACCTGGTTCAGCCTCTGTAGTGCCTTCGCCCAGGTCACCAATTGGAGCTGCACTGGCCTCTGGGTCGGGAGTTTCAGGACCAGCAGCTGGGGACTGGGAGGGGGCCAAGGACCGGGGGCAGCAAATCTCTGGGGGAAACGGAGATTGAGGAGGGCGCATAAAGTCTCCTCATGAGGTTGTAGGACAAGTTTCCGTGGGGTTGGACCCGGATTCTCACCTCTCTGATGGGCGCTAGTTCACACCCTCACAAGGTGGGCTTTATTACACAATATATAAATAAATAGGTATTCTTCATATACAGTGCTTGTAATTCAATAGGTATGAGAGCCTATTCCGGTGCAAACCCATAAGAAATATATTTCAGTATTACTATAAGAAAAAGAAAAAACCTAAAACTGTTAGAAGGTCTTTGAAATGACAGGGAATACAGCACTCTTTTTAACAGTTCAAGCACTTTTAATTATAACTATGATATAGTTCTATATTCCAGAACCGAAACAAATAAGGCATAAACAAGCACAATGAAAAGATATACATTATATACAAAAAAATCACATACTCACTTGCTGCAGTCATTCAAACATACATGCATAGACTCTCTATATATTCAGCACTGAAATATACACCCCTAGTCTAAATCTTAAGAAAAACATCCTATATGGCCAAAATACAGACTTGGAGTAAACATCGCTGTTACTTTAAACAGCACCCATAAACTGGTGTGTCAACAAATAGTGATGTGGTACCATAAAAAACATCAAAATTATGCGGATATATATAGGAGCCAGTTCGTAATTATATGCAAGCTTCTGTCAAACCAATTCTCCAGATAGTTCACACACTGTTTCAAAGTGAGCGTTAGTGCAAAAGCAAGCAAGCGGGTTAACAAGCAAGTCAGCTGTAAATAGTTCTCAGATTCCTTAATGGAGTTTGTGTGATACAAGCGGTATATGTTGCAAATTTTGTAGTAAGCAAAAAGGGGGACATTACCTTCCGCATCTCGGCTTCTTATACATTCCGCTATAGTTCAGAATAGATGGTTAAATGTTACCTGAAGCCTTCAATCCCTCTTTTGGTAAGTCTCGCTTTACCAACAACTCCTCCAAACTTTATGCTCTGCAACAGGCATCCGTTTCCCAGCTGCTCACACAGTGTTCACACCATGCTTAACACCACAGCCTGCTTGCTTCTCTCGTGACACTGAGCGCAAACCTCTCCCTCTGGAACCAGACCTGATGAAGCCCTTGTTGCAAAGGATTCTGGGTGAAACGTACGTTGGCTGTTTGCGGAATGTATAAGAAGCCGAGTTGCGGAAGGTAACGTCCCCCTTTTTGCTTACTACAAAATTTGCAACAAATACCGCTTGTATCACACAAACTCCATTAAGGAATCTGAAAACTATATACAGCTGACTTGCTTGTTAACCCGCTTGCTTGCTTTTGCACTAACGCTCACTTTGACACAGTGTGTGAACTATCTGGAGAATTGGTTTGACAGAAGCTTGCATATAATTACGAACTGACTCCTATATAAATCCGCATAATTTTGATGTTTTTTATGGTACCACATCACTTTTTTTGACACAACAGTTTATGGGTGTTGTTTAAAGTAACAGCGCTGTTTACTCCAAGTCTGTATTATGGCCATATAGGATGTTTTTCTTAAGATTTAGACTAGGGGGTGTATATTTCAGTGCTGAATATATAGAGAGTCTATGCATGTATGTTTGAATGACTGCAGTGAGTGAGTATGTGATTTTTTGTATATGATGTATATCTTTTCATTGTGCTTGTTTATGCCTTATTTGTTTCGGTTATAGAACTGTATCATAGTTATAATTAAAAGTGCTTGAACTGTTAAAAAGAGTGCTGTATTCCCTGTCATTTCAAAGACCTTCTAACAGTTTTAGGTCGTTTCTTTTTCTAATAGTAATACTGAAAAAAAAAAGACTTTATTACACAGCCGCAACCTCATATCCCCGAATCTCCGGATTATTTTCTCAGGGTTCCTCTGGACGTCTGCCACCACATTCACAGAAAGGGCTATAGACACCCAGAGGGCCCTTTTGACCGGCTCAGTTGTCAATCCCTTCTGAGCCCCATACAGCTGTGGGAAAAACTCCACGACCGCCTACACCAGTGCAGCATTTTCCTCTCTATTGAAACTGGGAGACATCCTGGCTACAGGCATTAGAGAACTGACAAAAATGGCAATGTGCAATGGACTTTTATATGGGGAAGTAAACATGAGATACACCATGAAACATGGTATCTGTACATCTGATTGGATAAAATAATGTGATTTTGTTAGCATGTCTGTGAGGCCATACTGAGTCAAGTCATGTTTGTGTGATGAACTCTGATTGGCCGTTACTTAATGGTTCATGGATTCATATATTTGCAACTTCCATACACATACCTCCTAGGGGTGCTGTTACTACATTTGGCACGTAGACTTTTCTTTAGAATTTATGAGAATGGAATGCGTATATGTGACGCATATATAATATCTGGAATTTGTTAAATATTAATATATTTTGTAGGCATTTGAACTAGATTTTATTTTTAATCATGATAGTAAATATAACCCAGTCACATTAGTGAATGTTTATGACACATTTCGATGTTTAATATTGAGCAACATATGTGTAACATTGTTCAAGTTATTTAAAAAAGTTTACAAATATTTTAGATAAAAAAATGTAAATATTGCATGTATTCATTGTTTATTAAATAAATATTGTGGCTCATTGTGAAGTATTGACAGTGCTCTTTTAAATGTATTTACAATCCCAACAAGGCACATCGATTGTGTGCTAAGTGACGTGAAAATATATATGACTTTTCATAAATGTGAATCTCGTGTTGAAAGATACATTTACCACGCTATATTTCAATAATGGTGAAATGCGTTCTTCATATTTATAATGGACGTTACTTTGAGAAAATAAAGGGACATATTTTTTTATGGAAATTAAACGTTTTTGTCTGAAATGTTCACATAATTTTCTTTTTCATGGTGTCTTTATTGTTAAGGAGCAGATATCCAATAGTGTGAAGTATCTAAATACATCTGGCTACCCATTGCAACTATGCATTGTTTCCCACCCACAAATAAGCAGGTATCTCCCAGTAATGCTTTGCTGCTCATAAGCCTATGCATATTAGAATGAACCATATGTGATTATTTAAGTAAAATGTTATTTTGGATTCAAATCTGCTCTGTTGGAATCATGTAAGATTAACTTTGGGTTGCATGTCTCTTTCACTACAAATGAAATAGCCATCACAAGCGATTAAATAAAAAAAAAAATAATTGACAGATTTACTTTTACAATATTGCTCTTCTCATTGATGAATGCATGTAATACCCACTATTCTAATAGTACATATGCAATGTTATTTTTATTTTTAAATAAATATGCAGTCTTGTCTAAATATGATAATATATTTATATATTTAAATAGATGAGTGTATACCCCTTAAATGTATCCCTTTATCTGTATGATCAATCACAATCTGAGTCCTCTCTAGCACAAAGTATGGGGAATGTATATAAAATAAATGTCTTCAAAAATAGGACATGGTGAAAATTGTCAGACACATTCAATATATTATGAGCTATTTTCACATTCCTCCTATGATTCTTACCAATATCATGCATTGTACAAATTAACCTGGATGTATGATCTGTAAAAATCGATTCTAATTAAAATATCAGTTTATCGTCATTATATGTCACATTCATCACTTTCAAAATAGAGGATTGTGAAATACCATCTAAAAGAAATGAGGAAACATAAGTGTTTCCCATAGGATGTATTCTGCATTCCTCCTAGGATTCTTACCAATAGCATGCATTGTGCAAATTAACCTGGATGTATGATCTTTAAAAGTCGATTCTAATTAAAATATCAGTTTATCTTCATTATGTGTCACATTCATCACTTTCAAAATAGAGGATTGTGAAAAACCATCTAAAAGAAATGAGGAAACATAAGTGTTTCCCATAGGATGTATCCTGCATCCCCAGTCTTGCTCACAATTGTGTACACTTACCATGTGAACGTCTCATTGTATGGTTTTCAAAGTCAGCACAGTTGAAAGGCAATGCCACAGACATGCTCACATTTGTATTCTTTACTTTCAGTCTGGTATTCTTCACTTTCAGTCTGTAGATGAAGTCAATCTTCCTAATGGAAAATAAAGTGTAAATAAAATCTCTAATAAAATGGTACATAGTTCTGCATCCCTCCCACTAACACTACCTATTTCCTAAAATATTTAAATCAGTAGCTTACTAAGTGTATGTAGACTCCTTTGTGTTATGTTATAACAATAAATTGTGAAGCTGACTCACATACATTGTCCATTCCTAACCTCTAATATATGACTTTGTCAATTCTATGTGTTTCACAGTATCCCTTTATCTGCTATCTGTGACATTTATCCCTTTCAGAATATCTAAAATCTAATAATGTCTAAACTAAATAATACATGTAAACTAATTGTGTGCCATATGATGGATCATTGGGCAAAATCCCCCCGTCTCGGTCCATACATTGTGTATACTTACCATGTGAACTTGTCTTTGTATGTTTTTCGAAGTCAGCACAGTTGAAAGACAATGCCACAGACATGATCACATAGGTATTCTTCACTTTCAGTCTGGTATTCTAGTCTAGTATTCTTGACTTTCAGTCTGTAGATGAAGTCAATCTGCCTAATGGAAATTAAAGTGTAAATCAAATCTCTAATAACATGGTACATAGTTCTGCATCCCTTCCCCTATCTATTTCCTAAAATATTTATATCAATAAATTACTAAGCGTATGTAGCCTCTTTTGTGTTATGTTATAACAATAAATTATGAAGCAGAGTCACATACATTGTCCATACTTAAAGGGACAGTTCACCCAAAAACGTTCTCCCCTTTAAATTATTCCCAATGATCCTTTTTACCTGCTAGAGTGTATTAAATTGGTTGCAAGTAGCTCCTTTACTCATATTTCAGCATTTGAAATAGCTGATTTAGCTTGTGGTTTCCCAACCTATACTGAAAGTTTTGATACTGGCATATACGCTATTGACAAGCCTACGTAAACACAGCCAGCAGAAGAGATTACACTCCCAGTGGGATGCAGGATAGTTAAAGGGACACTCAGGTTAAATTAAATTTTCATGATTCAGATACAGCATGTAATTTTAAACAACTTTCCAATTTACTTCCATTAAAAAAAATGTGCACAGTCTTTTATATTTACATTTTTTGAGTCACCAGATCCTACTGAGCATGTGCAAGAATTCACAGACTATACGTATATGCATTTGTGATTGGCTGATTGCTATCACATGGTACAAGGGGAGTGGAAATAGACATAACTTTGAAATTTGTTATAAAAAAATCTACTACTCATTTGAAGTTCAGACTAAGTGCTATTGCATTGTCTTGTTATCTTGCATTTGTTGATTATGCAAATCTAATGTGTTGACTGGTCTTTTAAGTAATAAAATGATTATTTTCCATTGTTCTCTCTATGTATTGAGCTTTGGTGTTCCAGATAAATATAAGATAAGGAAGCAAGTCTATGTACATAAAAGTGATAACATAATGAGATCCGATATTACCTGAAGCTCAACCCATTGTAATAGGCTGTGGTTTCAAAGCACAAAACCAACTACTTCAGATACACAAATAAACCCAAAAATGCAATTTCTCAAATATTTTATACTCTGCAGTTGGTATAACAAGTCATTTAAAATACATTTATGGAAAAATAATTTTACAGTGTACTGTCCCTTTAACCTCTGATGTATAACTTTGTCAATTCTAATGTGCTTCAGAGTATCCCTTTATCTGCTCTCTGTGGCATTTATTCCTTTCAGAATATCTAAAATCTAAACTAAATATTACATGTAAACTAATTGTATGCCATATGATGGATCATTGGGAAAAATCCCCCCTCCCCCCCAGTCTCGGTCCATACATTGTGTATACTTACTATCTGATGTTGTCTTTAAAAATCAGGTAACAAAGTCATTAAAGGAGCCAATGCCAGAATCATATGATGCATAAATTACCCATAATAATAAGATATATTTTAGATTTTGCTATAATCATTTCTTGAACAGTCCTCAACAATGTTCGCACAATTCTACTTACATTTTACTAAAAGTGTCACATATTTGCAATGCTCCTATATAACTTATAGTATTTACCGTCTGATGATGTTGGCTCTGACATTGACCCCCTCATCCTGGAATGGCCCCTCTAGAACTGTGTCATCCTCCTCTTCTTGGAGGAGGGCTCGGGGCACCTGGACGGCCTGCAGCATCCCAGTCTGCTGAGCTATGTTATGAAGGACGCTGCAGGCTATAACGATCTTCACCACCTTACTAAGGCTGTATTGGAGGGCTCCTCCAGACCTGTCCAGGCATCTAAACTGCATTTTAAGTAGCCCAAACATCTGCTACACTACAGCCCTAGTCCGCTTGTGCACACGATTGTAGCACATCTCTGCCTTGTCAGTCGGATTACGTACTGGCGTAATGAGCCAAGGCTGGCTCATGTAACCCGAATCACCCATAAATAATTAACATGACAAAATGTCAATATTAAAAATATCTTAAAAATTATGATATGAAAAAATACATTTTTAAAAATAATAAAATTATACAATGCCTTTGTGTATACAAAAAAATCGCAAAAACTAGATATTTGCTGAAAGAGACATATAAATGGTTAAATCACATCCTAGATCTGCACATTTAAGCTGCTACATATCTGTTTGGAGCTAAAACTAGACATTTGCCTTGTCTAGAGGCACAAGGCAAGGCTGCCCATTATCTCCTCTTTTATTTAATATTTCACTCGAACCACTGGCTATCATGTTACGGGATCAATTAGATGGCATTAATATAGGGGAACATAAGTTTATTCTTTTGCTATATGCAGATGACCTGATGGTTTTTTTAAATAATTTAGAAATTAATCTGCCGAAGCTCATATTTATTAATCAACTCTTTGGCTCAGTTTCGGGTTATAAAATTAACTTTACCAAATCTGAGTTATTATGGATAACGAAACTAGCGAAAAATAGCATGATACATCCCTTTAAGGAAACCAAATATATAAATTATCTAGGTATAGTCTTGAGTAATAACCCATTGGAGTGGTATGATATGAATATCCCAATTTGCCTGAAGGTAATGCAGAAACAATTAGAAAGTTGGACTAACCTCCCGATCTCACTTATATGACATATCATGTTAATAAAAACAATATTACTTCCTAAAATATTGTATCTCTTACAGAACATTCCCGTGATGCTCAAAAATAAGGATATATTGCAATTTAATCAAATTTGTTCTAAGTTTATATGGAAAGGGGGGAATCCGCGGATTGCTCTGATAAGATTAATGAATGATAATATGGCAGCAGGGTTATCATTTCCTAACATCAAATATTATAATTGGGTCTCTCTACTCAAATATGCCATTGATTGGATCACTGGGAAAGAATATGTCACTCTATATCAGTTCGAGTCTAGTATTATTGCCCCATTTAACCTAAATGCTTTGCTACATTGTTCACTTAGGAAATTGCCCTGCAATGTTGACAATTTAATGACGTTTAAGAACGTTGTTTGGGTAAATCCCAATGCAACTGAATTTTTAACAATTCAGGGAAATCCTGAATTTCAACCAGGATATGATTCTCAAGTTTTCCAGGGCTGGCGGGAAAGGGGTTTAACATATGTCAAACAGTTATTATTAGAAGACGGTGTAATTGACTCATTTTATTCTATCTGCTACAAGTATGGAATACAAAGTAAAGATTTTTTCGCCTATTTACAGATTCTGCATTACTTATCAGACCTGCAAAAAGAATATAAACCAAATTTGGTCCACGGGCCCACTAGCGGCAGGAATTAAAATATATCAAGCAGGAAGATTTTCAATCTTAACTTTTTATAAGATCCTGAATACTAATAGTAAATTAAGACAAATGACATACATACAGTTGACATGGTCAAAATATTTTTCAGATCTAGATGTAACAGATATACAGGGTAGTCTTCAAGTAATCAATGATTCTTGGGTCCCCACAGCATGGCGCGAGTCACATCTAAAAATCCTATACAATGTATATATCACCCCTAGCAAAATGTCCGTTTGGTCCAAGAATGTCCATGTATGTTCAAAATGTAGCAGAGAGAGAGCAGATATACTGCATTGTCTATGGTTATGTCCTAAGATATCTCAATTTTGGGGCAAAGTATCTTATTGGATTAAACGGATAGTTAATCCTAGAATGAGCATAGGTCCCCGAGATATTGTGTTTCTACTCAGATATTCAGTGAGATGTAAGGAATATAAACTTATAAATACCCTACTTATACTAGCCCATAACCTTATTCTTAAAAATTGGAAAGCAGCACACGCGCCAAATTTTCAGAATTTAAGAAAGCAGTTATTATGCAAATAGTAATGGATTAATATAATATTCAAATATTTAAATACTGAACAGATAGAGTCATTTTTTTTTTTCAAATGGTAGGGAGTAATTAAAACTCTCCAGATTAATATCCAAACCCAAGTGGTCAAGCCAATGAGTAACTCTTTTTTTGTTCTTCAAAATATTCTTGCAGGTCACTTTCCCGGGTGGTGGTCAGGTGGCACTGATAATCCAGTGGGGAGGGCGGAGGAGGGAGAGGAGGAATAGAGAAGGTTTGCTTCTTTGTTTTGTGTTTTTTTTTTTTTTCTTTTTCTTTTTCTTTTATTTGAATATATGGATGTGATGTCCACGGAATAATGAATGGAATTCATACGATAAGTAGGGTATAATTCTTGTTTAGGATTTTTGGTTAGGAATGTACTCTACTACAGATAGTAGGTTAGGTCATGAGGGCTCCCAAGTCGCCCTGTAAGGGGAATAGTGTTTTCTATTATCCTGTTTAGGTATCTTATATTTGCCCTGTGGTCACTATGTATACTACTATATTTCGAATGAAATGTAACTAAAGATAAGATATGGATTGCTTTCTGTATATACGATTTCAAGAAGGACCGGGTTTGGTTCCAATGTATGAGTACAAATGTTACAGCTATTCATTTTATCTGTTTTTGAATAACCGGAATTATCAATTTGTTTTAAATGCTGTAAGAATTTCTGTTAAACTGTGTGTGCATTTGGAAATCAATAAAAAGTATAATATAAAAAAAAGACCTTTGCTTAAAGGGAGAAATAAATGGTTAAAGCACATCCTATATCTGCACTTTTAAGCTATGACCTGCTACATATCTGTTTTTCGCTAAAACTAGACATTTGCTGAAAGAGACAAATAAATGGTTAAAGTGCCTCCTAGATCTGCACATTTAAGCTATGACCTGCTACATATCTGTTTTTTGCTAAAACTAGACATTTGCTGAAAGGGAGAAATAAATGGTTAAAGTGCATCCTTTGGGGCATATTTATCAAGCTCCGTATGGAGCTTGATGTCCCGTGTTTCTGGCGAGCCTGCAGGCTCGCCAGAAACAGCAGTTATGAAGCAGCGGTCACAAAGACCGCTGCTCCATAACCTGTCCTCCTGCTCTGAGCAAGCGGACAGACATCACCGGAAATCAACCCGATCGGGTTGATTGACACCCCCCTGCTGGCGGCCCATTGGCCGCAAGTCTGCAGGGTGCGGCGTTGCATCAGCAGGTCTTGTGAGCTGCTGGTGCAATGCTGAATACGGCTAGCGTATTGCTCACCTTATTCAGCCAGTTCTGGTGGACCTGATCCGCACTGTCGCATCAGGTCTGCCAGACTTTCATAAATAGGGGCCCCTATATTTGCACATTTAAGCTATGACCTGCTACATATCTGTTTTTCGCTAAAACTAGACATTTGCTGAAAGAGACAAATAAATGGTTAAAGCGCATCCTATATCTGCACATTTAAGCTATGACCTACTACATATCTGTTTGGAGCTAAAACTAGATATTTGCTGAAAGGGAGAAATAAATGGTTAAATCGCATCCTATATCTGCACATTTAAGCTATGACCTGCTACATATGCGTTTCTTTGCTAAAACTAGACATTTGCTGACAGAGACAAATAAATGGTTAAAGAGCAACCTATATCTGCACATTAAAGCTATGACCTGCTACATATCTGTTTGTTTCTAAAACTAGACATTTGCTGAAAGAGAAAAATAAATGGTTACATCACATCCTATTTTTGCACATTTAAGTTATGACCTGCTACATATCTGTTTCTAAAACTAGACATTTGCTGAAAGAAACAAATAAATAGTTAAATTGCATCCCATTTTTGTACATTTAAGCTATGACCTGCTACATATCTGTTTGTTTCTAAAACTTGACATTTTCTGAAAGAGACAAATAAATGGTTAAATCGCATCCTATATCTGTACATTTAAGCTATGACCTGCTACATATCTATTTGGAGCTAAAATTAGACATTTGCTAAGAGAGACAAAAAAATGGTTATTACGCATCCTATATCTGCACATTTAAGCAATGACCTGCTACATATGCGTTTTTTGATAGAACTAGACATTTGCTGAAAGAGACAAATAAATGGTTAAATCACATCCTAGATCTGCACATTTAAGCTATGACCTGCTACATATCTGTTTGTTTTAAAAACTAGACATTTGCTGAAAGAGACAAATAAAAGGTTAAAGCGCATCCTATATCTGCACTTTACACAAACACAACTGTTAGCGAACATTACAGTGGCAATTGTCTAACTTCTTAACCATGCTGTGCACAAGTACTAATCAATGAGTCACCCATGGGGAAACTGTCTGTCCTCAAACTGAAGCCAGAGTGACGACTGTCTGAGGATACGGGCATCATGACTAGCCCCCCCGAAATTTGCACACACATTCATAATTCTCATCCGTGCATCACAAACGAACTGCATGTTCAAACTATGAAAGTATTTGCTATTTCGCCAGGGGCCCTCTTCTGCTGCAGGCTGCAGCTCAATATGGGTGCAATCTATTGCTCCCAAAACATTTGGCATTTCAGCTATTGCATAGAATTCCCTCTTGAGTTGCCTCCAATTGTCCTCATTTTGAGGGAATCCTACGTAAAGCCTACTAATTCTTATCATGGCATTCAGAAACTTGTCAAAAACCACAGAGAAGGTACCCTGCCCCAACCCAGAAATTTACCCCTCTCCGGATTTAAAGCTTCCGGACGCAAGGAAATGTATGCAGCATAGCATCTTGGACATGCCAGGGATTGCAGTCCGCATACATCTGCGTGGCTCCAGATAAGGCTTCAGTACATCATAAAGGCTCAAGAGCTGCTATCTATTGAGCCTATACTTGTCGAAAACCTCAAAGTCGCTCATGTTATCCAAGTTGAGCCTCACCCTGTTAACATGAGGACACCTAATCAGACCTTTCCCACGCCTCTCTTGGAGATGCCAAGCCCCCCTGATTCTGTTGTACAAAACTTGTCCAACAGCACCTACACACTCTAACTAGGAGTTGTCCATATTTGCAAATCCAAGCAGCACAAAGCTAAACAGCAGAGCAAACACACAAGGAGTAACAAGGTATGTAAACACATAAAAGGGATTTGATACAATGTCGATCGCAAGGATCGCTTTCGCCATGGTCTTTGGGTGATTTATAGTGCAAAATGTCCTATGGTAGCATGTTCGTAATGATTGCTGATTGCTTACCCTTGATTGTATCTGAGCGGCGCGAATGCTTTCAAAGTGGGCATTTTTTGTGTTTGTTGAAGTTTTGTTTTTCCCCAATAAATCATAATGGGAAAGTGTAAAATCTAACATATAGAGTGTATCTTCATGTTTGTTCATATGCATAACAAATACTTAGTAAACGCGATGTTATATTAAAAACCACACGTCCACACTAACATTATTGAAAGTGCATACTTGTGTATAATGTGTGCATAGACATGGCATATAATCTGATTCATCAATGTTGCTGCAATATTGTTGCAAAATGATAAAGTAACGGCTGACATCTATAATATTATATATATATGTGATTGTCGAGATCTCAATATTTTACGTGTACCATTGAAATCGCAATAATAATGAAGATCTTCCAGCCCTCTTGTCTACGTATGTGTAATATTGAGTGAGAAACTGATGAAAGGGGCAGTAAAGTCCTAATGCTGGAATCTGTATGGTTGAAGCTTAGAATGATGTCATCATATTAGCTACATGCCTGTCTACTTTCCAAATCTTCGTTCTGTTGTTGTAGTTTGCAACATTCTTATTGTGTTATGATTATAAAGATAAATGTGTGTTTTGTTGTTGAGTGATGTGTGGTATGTACATATATGTATGTATTGTGATTCTCTCCCACATATGTTCATTTATATAAATCAGTATAGCATTGTTGTTCCTTCCAAAAAAGCGTCAACTATAATATTTACTAATGATATCTTATAATAATACAGAATTCCTAATGGTATATTATATTGAAATTGTGATGTTAAAGGGACACTAAAGCCATAATGTATCTTTTATGATTCAGAGAGAGAATCCAATGTTAACCAACCTTCCAATGTACTTCTATGACTTAAATGTGTTCATTGTTTATATTTTGTTTGTTAAATAAATAGCAATGCACATGGGTAAGGCAATCACAGAAGGCATCTATGTGCAGCCACCAATCTTCACCAACTGAGACTATCTAGATATGCTGTTCATCAAAGCATATGAAGAGAATAAATGAAATGCTATAATAGAGTTAAATTATACAAGTGTTTAAAATTGCCTACTGTTTCTGAATAATGAAATCTAAAAAAGCATTTTTTATGTCCGTTTAAATATGAGTCAATTCTTGAAACTGATTTTGAATTGATCGTGATTTATAGTTGATGTAATGTAATTTCCTAAATTATTTTGATGTTGTAGTGATGTTCACACATGTAAAACACATAACTCCAGTGCCAAATAGTATATTTTGTGATCTATTTGTCATTGCGGGACCTACGCAAGAATGAATGAATTAGCGAAATAATTATTACGCTGCCATTACAAGTTTTAAAAGAGAAAAATATTGCGTGCGTTACGGAAAGAGGCCGGTCGTGTGCACGAGCACGTATTCCCCATAGAAGTCAATAGAGGCTAGAAATTGAAATAAAAAAACTTCCAACACTCCTGTTGCACGTAAAGTGAGTGACGTCTTGTCATTCTGTGAAAAAGTACCTGAAATTGTGATTATTTTATATTTAAACAATGTTTTTTGTACGTAATCTGCTGTAATTGTTTGTATGTATCGATTTCTGTATGTATGTGATGATATTTGTATGTAGATGTAGCTAAATGAGAGTAAGTACATGTATGTCTATGTAAGTCAATGTAAAATAAGTTTATGTGCATTTTCTTTCACCCGAGATCTCGTATCTTTTATCCGTTAAGTTTTAATTATTTTTTTTTAATTAAAAGTGTACTTTGTATAATATTTTTGAAGTGATTTGTGAATGTTTTTGGTTGCGATATATCATTAACTACTGGTTTTGGATAGCTTTATGGATTTGAGCGTAGATGGGGATTTTTGTGGCGCTAAGGATGTTTTTTGAAACTTGTAATGGCTGCGTTAGGGAAAATAATACATTATGGGCCATAACGCTACTATCGAGTCATAATGCTCAACTCGTAATCTAGCTGTGTATGAATTATTTAAGAGTATTTAAGACATGTTTCAAACATTGTTTTAGAGAGTTTACCATTATCAATTCCTGAACCTGTTATATGCTGGCTACTAACCATTACTGTATCTGCTGACCACTACTAACTCCTGTTTTGTCCCTTTATATCCTGCTTTTGTATCTACTTGTCCTTATTTTTCCCCTACCTGCTGGCTATTATTCACTGTTTTGCCTGCTACTTGAGACCCTGAGACTATTACCTACTTTGAGATCTACTACCCTATATTTTGCCTCTGTACCCTGTTGCTAGTTAACCTGAACCGTGCAATCCGAATACTTAAAGGGACAGTCTACTCCAGAATTTTTAAAGTTTAAAAAGATATATAATTCCTTTATTACCCATTCCCCAGTTTTGCATAACCAACACTCTTATATTAATAAACATTTTACCTCTGTGATTAACTTGTATCTAAGCCTCTGCAGACTGCCCCCTTATTTAAGTTCTTTTGACAGACTTGCGTTTTAGCCAATCAGTAACCTCTTATAAGTAATTTCACAGGCATGAACACAATGTTATCTAAATGGCACAGATGAACTAATGCCCTCTAGTTGTGAAAAACTGTCAAATACATTCAGATAAGAGGTTTAGAAATTAGCATATGAACCTACCTAGATTTAGCTTTCAACTAAGAATATCAACAAAACAAAGCAAATTTGATGATAAAAATAAAATGGAAAGTTTTTTTTTAAAAAACGCATGCACTATCTGAATTATGAACGTTTAATTTTGACTAGACTGTTCCTTTAATCTCTTTTGGTCTTAGACTTCTGATGATTTCTGTCATTGGCATTTCTGTCAGTTTCATTCTTGTCCAGACATTTAATTTTCTTAATTTCTTCTCTTTGACTGTGCTATGTATTTCACAGCTACATATAATATATTTATATTCTTTATTTGCAGTTCCAGAGCATCCCAAATGTGCACCCCTTAAAAAGCAACTTTTGTATATTTACCTGGTCTCTTTCACTGTGGCTAATCAGATAAATAAGTTCCGGCATTGATCTAAAAAATCATTGTTTAGTTAGGCAAGGTAAGAAAAGAAATTCTTACAGGGAAAACTGCCAAACATTACTAAATGACCATTTCATTTGTTACTGTGCCTAATTAAACATGTTATGGGGATTTAATTATTTGTAACATGGAATGTATCTCAGACAGGGGCTAAGGATAATCATATGAAGCCTAAACTCTGGAAGACTTTCAATAAGAAAGCTATAAAATATGAATTTTAACAAATCTTCCTGTCAGAACTACACTATAATGAGTTTTATTTGCATTTTTCTTAGTCTAAAAATATGAAATTCATATGTAGCACTTATCTAGGCTTAGTGCCTGCATAAAATATACTAAATCACAGCAAAATAGGACTGAATTACTTTAGCAACAGAAAAAAATGTGAATGTACCAGTTCATTCTGAGATAACTCAAAAAGGAAAAAAAATAGAGAGGTAAAATAATGATCTTGATTACATAGAACAAGAAATGTTTGCTGTTAATCAAAGAGTTGTAACTTGTTTGATTTTAATCATTACCTCATCCACTCCCCAATTAAATGATGCAGGTGCTTGTTTAAGTGGAAGACTTTAGTTATGTTCAGCTTCATGCATTGATTAATATCTAATTTCCATGAATCAAGCAAAGAGCTAATCAAACTTTAATATGCTGATCATTTTTTCGTTTGATTAGTGACAATCTCATCACTTCAGAAAATTAAACAAGAAATATGTCACCACAAAGACGTATCTCAAGGTTTTATAATGCCTCTGCTATTTATATTACTTAGTCTACATAAACTTATTCATGTACTTTTAACTAAACACAGCCAACATTAATTGAAATTAATATTTTATTTAAAGTGAAAAAAGATTAATTCAGAGTTAAATATATGCAGGATAGATAGTCTGTAAAATACAGAAAATAAGCTCTCCGGTGTAAAGTGGGATTATTTTCCAGACCTAAATATAAACAAGTTACTTGAATATATTTGCTAAGAATAATTGACAGTTTAAAATAACCAAATATTTAAAATAAAAAGTATAGTTTTAACAACAAAAATATATATTTATGTATTAGAGTAAATAATAAGGAGCGTAGAGGAGGAAAACACTAAGGTCAAGATTACAAGTAGTGCACAACTAATAATGCACACTGCATTATTTTGTGCTCAACCTTGCACAAAAAATAATGCTCAATTAGGTATAACAAGATCATGGTTGAAATGTTTTTTAATGTAGCTGGTACAGGTACACCTCCCCAAATCTGTAATTACTAAAAAAAAAATCCAGAATTTTCCATTAAAGGGACATTAAACACAAAATATATTTATAGGAATAATATTGGAATTATTACCCACCCCTATTGTCATGGGTGCTGCTATGTTGAAATCTAGCTTTCAATGCATTCCAGTGCTGATGTATTTGCATATGTGCACCAACTCTCCTTCAGATTCCTGCAGTGTAACCTAGGTTCCAAAATGGCAGCACCCATAAATAGAGGGAGGTATTAAAAGTATTTAGTGTTTAGTGTCCCTAAATACATATGTATTAAGATCTTTAAACCACTTCTCCAATTCATCAGCAGTACCATTCCATATGAAAAATAGGTTGTCTATGTATCTCCTGTACATAGAGACCTGTGGCTTGTCCAGAATCTCCATAGTGTCCAGTACATATTCCTCCATGAAGATATTGGCATAAGATGGGGCCATATTTGACCTCATAGCCATGCCCGACACTTGCAGGAAATATTTAGATTCAATCTTGAAGTAGTTCATCTGTAAACAACATTCCAATATCTCTAATAGCAAATCAATAAGAGGACCAATATAAGGTGTTTTTAAGAGTGCCTTTCGTACTGCTGTTATTCCCAATTCATGGGGTATAATGGTATATAAGCTATTCACATCTGCTCTTACCAATAAACTATGTGGCTGTAGTTCATATTGACCATCCAACATTTGCTCAATTATTTGAGAGGAATACCTCAGGAAAGAAGACATCATTGTTACACAGAGCTGTAGGAAAAAGTCCACAAATTTTGCCAAGATCGAGTTCCTAGCAGACACCAGGGTTTTTTTCCAAACATTTGTGTATTTTTGGCAATGTGTACAGTATGTGACATATAGGATTTTTCATATACATGAACTTGTAGATATTTTCTGATATAAGCCCTTCTTGGAGTGCTTTCCTGAGTATTTGTTAAATTGTTTTTTGAAACGTATTAGTTGGATTACCATTCAAACTTTTATATACATTATTGTAAGCAAGTTGCCCAAGGACTTCATCTCTGTACTCATGATAATTCATGATGACCACCATCCGCCATTGCCCGCAGGGCGAATAACTATCATTGGATCACTAGCCAATGTCCTTATGGCCTCATTCTCTTCTCAACTTAGGTTATGATGAAACTTGGGTTTACTCAATGTAATAAGATTTGAGGAGATTAATCGAGTATAGGTCTTGATACTTGTGTTGTTATTTACAGGATCAAACTGACTATTAGGTTTAAATAGAAACAGCATTTCATCTGTATGTTGGTCTTTGAAGTAGTCTTTTAACTTCAACTGTCTCTGTAGTTTCTTGATGTCAATGTATGTCTCAAGAATTGGTGGGTACAAATGAGAGGCCCCTATTCAACAAGGACTTTTTAGCTTCATTTAAGGGCCTGTCACTCAAATTCACAATTATGTTGTTGGCAGCTATCACCTTGGAGATGTTAGTAACGTGTAATACAATGTAAGATCCTAGTTCCTAAGTGATCCTGTTAGTTGTAACTTGTCCATAGCGTTATGCATAGTTGTCATGTACTGCTTGATGCTGATTGCCGTATATTTGACTTGAATTCATAATACTTCCTCTGTAACAGATCTGCAACAGTGCTGAGTGATAACCCCGGTCCCCTGTTAAAGAGTGAATCCGATTGGTGAACCCTTATATGGACGTGTTATGTTTGGACGCCTTCTGGATTTGCGAGCATAGTTTGATATGGGTTTGAGGGCATGTATATAGTAATGCTTCATAGTTGATATACACTTTATTATGTTTTATCAGTCTAATGAATGTACGATTTAAGAGTGTTGTTATACACACGCCTCTTAGGACAAACCATATTATGACTGGATTATACATAGCATGACGTTAGTGGTTAACGCCCCCCTCTCACATGTATGGGTGGCTCAGTGCTGGCATCCGACATGACAACTTAACAAGTAAGTGCACAATACTGTGTATGGAGCTGCATAGTTGTTTATAACATTTAGGATCATATGTGAAAAAAACTTATTGGTTCAAATAGTATGATCAATTTGAGAGTAATAGTGATATGATGTTATATTAAGACTACATTGTGTGTATAACAAGTATAATGTGAGGGCTGTTATTCACACAAATAATCATAAGTTGACATTCATTTCTCTCATCCTTATATCGATATTTGATGTATATATAGGCTCGATTCACATATAATTGTAACTGGTTTTTCACTTGTGCACAAATACTGCCTAATTGTATTTTTAAACATATGTTCAGATTTACTCCAATCTCTTTTTGTTTTCTTTATGTAAAGTATTATATTTGGATATTAATTATAGATGCGGTTCTTCTCTGATGAGGGGTTGGGTCTTAACACCTGTTAAATACACTGTTTGAACTTCACATTTTCACTTAGTCTGATAAAGGGTTGATATCCCTGAAATGTCACATATTGTTTTTCATTAAATCCAGTGAGTGCATGCTGATTATGGACATATATATATATGTCCCAAACAAACATACACACAAACAAACATACATGTCAAATCATGTTCAATTTTCTTCTTTTATCTCATATTATTTCTTTTAGATATTCTATAATCAAGTGATTCTTGTTAAGTACCAGTTTTCACCAAAACTATGGAATTTTTAGAGATGACTTGCTTTTTTTATCTGGAACGAGTAAGTTCTTTTTTAGATTCATCTTTTAGAAAAATTGATATGCAAGACTGCTGTCAAGATTTGATGCTAATTGTCAGGATTATATCCTGTAGTAGTTAATCTTCTTTTTAATTGCTCGACACGTTTATTAAAAGAATCTAATGCAGAATGATTCTTCCTCAGCTGCATATATTGGCCTCTTAGGGTGCCCTTTATCAGTGGTGATAGATGGCAGAATTCTGCTATTATACAGAGTTACCAGATATTGTTTTCCTTTAAACTTTAATATTTATATTGAGAGAACATTTCTTCTTTCAATATCTAAATAAGAAAAAGTTTTAACATCTTAGTAACTGTACATGAGTGAAATTCAGAAAATATTAAAATGACATAAAACTTCTTGAGAATATTAGAATATTTAGTTATGCATATGGACAAATATTGCATTATATTTTCATTATTTATTTTGATCCATTTAATTAAAAAAAAGAAATAGAAACTAGAAAATAGTGGGCTTTCCAATTCCTTTTAGAGGTGAAATCACCCTCCTTTTTCATGGACTATATTTGACAGCTGACTTACGGAAGAACTGCAAAAAATTGTATGCTCTGTCTCAATCATAAAGCAAAAATGTGGGGTCTTGTGTTCCTTTAACACGACAATATTCCACACAGTAATTGGTTGCACACTTTACAGATTAGTTTATAACTGTACCTTATTGGCTTCAGCAAAAGAAGAAAACCAAGGTTACAACATAGCTTTACAGATGCTAAAACTTATCACTTATTTCTTTAAGTTTTCTTGTTTTTTCAAAAATATATGTTGCAGCTCTGCGTTTTGCTTTGAAACTTGTGAATATATACCTGTTCACCAAACGAGTTTTTGGAATTGCCCTTATTATTCAACAATCTATTCATCTGTTGGGATAGGTGAATAGTATAAAATTAAGCAGCTTTTATTTCATTTTCTTCATTAAAATTATATTTTAACATGTTTAACCTACTGTACTGATCTTACACCTATAAGAAACAGATCACAACTGGGCTTAGACCTTCAACAACTAGATTAATTAGGCTTGAAAACAAGTGTTGGAAGATAGTTGAAAGTTTAGTATAAACGTCAAAGGATAGTTCCCCTTTCAGACTGCTCTTATATCGCTCTTATAGATATATAACAACATCTCCTGACAAAACAGAAATTGTACTCCAGCAATTTTACAAGTTCCTGTACTTGAGCACATCAAATCATGTCAATCATTCCTGTTAAATTTTTTTTTCTTTGTTGCATCTAGAAATGCAGTGTAGGGCTTAGTATAAGCCTGGAGCAGTCTAAGGGTTAAGGCTGTAGGAGAGTGGGTTAGAAGAGAGAGGGAAGGTGCTGGGTGCAACATTGTTGCAATTTAGGGTAGGCCCCTCCTTACCAGTAGATAAGCCAAGTTCTCCCTTGCAACTTCCTCTTCTTCTCCGGATCCTGGCTGAAGCAGTTTTTTCTTAGCAGTTCTGTCATCACCAGTGCAGCTATGCATCGTTCCAGGCGTTCGACTCTGCCTCCCAGACGTTACCAGTCGGAACAGGAACCTCCTGCACCTGCAAAAGAAAAAATAAAGATAAGTGTTCAATCTATTTCTGAGGATGATTTAGATATCATTCCCCCAACTCAATATACTACTGTTGTGTCAGCCCAGGTTCATAATGTGGAAGAGCAGGGACCTATTGATATTGAGTTAGCTCAGGAATCCCCCAGACCTCAAGCATTGCAGACCCAGCAGGCTAATTTACCCCTTGATAGTGTACAGGCCTCATTTTTAAGTGCTGTACCCCCTGCTGCTATGTCAGCAGTTTCTGACCTATTGAAAAACATAATATCCGCTATGGCTGCAGCCTCCCCAGGGCCCAGTGTGACACCAGCTGTTTTCCCTCCTGATCCTTCTAGTCAGGATCCGGATCCTGCTTTAACTACCCCCAGCAGGCATCGCCCTTTCACACCTCTCATTGAGGCACCACACGTGGCAACACGCGGTCCCCAGCCCGGCCGGAACATGGCCCCTGTAACGGCCCCTCAGCCCTCAACACCCGGACTTGCCCCTGGTCGCACCATACCCGAGGCCCATGCCATCCCAGGGCCTATGCTGCTCCCCCCGGGGCCTAGCGATCTCCTTCGCCAGCCGCGTGGTCCGGGTCCGACTTCCGGTGTCAACGCCATGTTAGTGACGTCACCGGAAGCGGACATCGGCACTTCCGGCTTGGCAGATTCCCGCGCGGTCACAAGGACATCGGCTCCCGGGGCAACGCCACTCGCAGGTGAGCACCGAGAGCCGTCCTTGGCCGTTGGCGGGTTATCAGTGGGGGGTCAGAGGGGCATTAACAGCGCAAGCAAACTGCGCAAGCGAACGGCACATTTGAACGTTAATCCTCAGGGGCATCAAAGGGGTCGCTCCATCATAAGAGGTAGTACCAGGCAGATAGCCAGTGATAGGGGTAGGGGGACACGCAGAGTTAACCCTTCCAGGGCAATGAGGCCATTACAGTTTATACAAATGGGAGATAACGCAAATGCCGTTCAGCAGGCCGCTCCCGATGTTATTAACCCACACAGGGCTGATAGTGGTTTAGTGCAAGCGGCCGCTCAGCCGCATGATATTGTTTCTAATAATAGCCTGCATGTGAATCAAGGCAATGTTCAAAGTATGCATGTTAATCAAAACATTGAGCATCATTTACCGTCTCATCATTTACCATCCCCCATTGGTGTGAATGCGGCTTTGAATGGTGTGAACGTACAAGCAGCTCCTCAGGGATATAATACACCCCTGGTTGGCATACATAATGCGAATGTGCAATCTTTAAGCCAGCTACAACATCCCATTATGTTAGGCATACAAGGAGTACAACCCCTTGATCAGGGTATCCACTCCCCCATTGCAGCCACGCAGGGCGCTCATGCACACTCATTAAACCATGCACAATCAATAAGCCAGGCATGCCATAACCCTATTGTAGACCAGCAGGGTGTGAATGCTCAGACATCTGCGAATGGACAGTCAGTGAGTCAGGGATTTCATACACCACTTCATATAGCTCATCCACCCCTTGCTACTGATAATCCAGACACATCCATTGGGCAAAGTGCTCGCCAAATTCTTTCTCTTTTGCAGGGGGCAATTGGATCACAAAGTGCAGCAAAAACACGGACCAACACTGC
The DNA here is from genome assembly GCF_027579735.1 of Bombina bombina. Classification (NCBI taxonomy): domain Eukaryota; kingdom Metazoa; phylum Chordata; class Amphibia; order Anura; family Bombinatoridae; genus Bombina; species Bombina bombina. Next base: position 392,359,572 of record NC_069503.1, on the reverse strand, counting down.
CACAGTCATGAGTGGGGCGGATGCAGAAGTTCCAAGCAGCATTACAGCAGGAGCAGCAGCCACCACTTCCACTGCACAGCAAGGGTCTTCAGGACTCGCCCTCCAAAACCAGCCAGCAGGCCAGCCCGTTTCCAGCATGGGTCAGGGACCTCCTGCCATTAGTCACGGTGAGAATGCTTTATTTACACACAATGACCATTCTTCCTCTGACTCATCCTCTTCTGACTCAGGGTCTGAGACTGACTCTTCCTTGGGTTTACAAGGGGCAGGTCAGAAGAAAATGTTTAGAATGATTAAGAAAATTTTAAAGAGGGGGGTCAAGCCAGATACTAAGCAGGACAGCGCCAGTAACACCGCCCCGCAAACCCCATCTACAGAGGTGCCAGCTGAACCTCTCCCTACCAGGGCCATCTCCGAAAGGCGAGCAGCCCTTTACGGGGACGCAAGCCCAGGAAAAATATACTCATTGCATAGACACCTGCGCAAAAAGGTGGTCAGTAGAATCCACCGTGGAAAATATGTTAATATCTTTGACCTTTCGGTGGAGGCGTATAGGCAGAGAGAGAGGAGCGATGAGGGAACAGGGCCTAAAAAATTTAAACGCCCAGACACTTTTGATGAGTGGCTCCAGTGCTTCAGGGTTTTTTCCTCCTGTTATATCGAAAAGTACCCCTCCCAGAGTTTGCCTATCCTAAAATACACGGACACTATTCACTGGATTCAGCGTAATCACAGTGAAGGTGTGTGGAGGGAATATGATGCTGAGTTCAGGAGGAAAATGGCAGGAAATCCTTCCCTGACTTTTGACTCTACTGATAACCAGTTGTGGCAGCGAATGGACCCAAAAGGGGGTGCACCCGCTGCTGCAACTTCAACTCAGCAATCAGCGCAGCAGTCCTTTCGCAATACCAGAAGCAGGAAACGGGGGGGAACCTGCTGGCCCTTCCAGGACAAAAAATGCGAAAAGGGTAGCGCATGCACCTTCAGACATGTCTGCAGGTACTGCTCTGGTCCACACCCTGGCAGTGACTGCATCAAGCGAAGGGACCAGACCAATAAGCCCCCTTCAGCAAACTTGGGCCAGAAAGGCGGAAACGCCAATTAATGTACATGCCATGGCACCATGGTTGTGGGCTTACCCAGACCAGGCGGCGGCACGTATGTTATGGGAGGGTTTTTTTCATTTGGTTTTCATATCCCCACATTTAGGCAAATCAAGGGTAAGAGATTTAATAGGAACCTTATTTCAGCATACCAACACCCCCAAGTGGTGAGGGATAAAATTAATAAAGAAGTGACTTTAGGGCGAATGGCGGGCCCCTTTGCTGCCCCACCTTTACCTGATTTGGTCATTTCCCCGTTGGGGGTGGTTCCCAAGAAAGAGCCAGGGAAGTTTCGCCTCATTCAGCACCTGTCGTACCCAAAAGGTAGCTCAGTCAATGATGCCATTGACCCCCAACTCAGCTCGGTGCGCTATCAATCCTTTGATAGCGCACTAGACCTGGTCAGGAGGGCGGGTCATGGTGCTCTATTGGCGAAACTAGACATTGAGTCGGCATTTAGGCTTCTTCCACTCCACCCCTCAGTTTTCCATCTAATGGGTTGTAAGTTTGCAGGTGTGTACTACGTGGATCGCTGCCTGCCCATGGGCTGCTCTTTGTCATGCGCCTTGTTTGAGGCGTTCAGTAGTTTCCTTCATTGGGTCGTAGCTTCAGAAGTGGGCAGCGATCCCATAGCACACTACCTGGACGATTTTCTCATTGTAGGGAGAGCAGGCTCCGATGATTGTTTATCCACAATGAACATCATGCGCAGCGTCATGAGACATTTCGGGGTGCCCCTAGCAGAGGACAAAACGCAAGGCCCCGCGTCCTGTTTAGTTTTCCTGGGAATCGAAATCGACACCCAGGCTCGGCTCTGTAGGTTGCCACCTGATAAAGTTCAGGGCATGCTTGAGGCGGTCAGAGCGGCAGTCTCTAATGCAGTTATTTCCCTGAAACAGTTACAATCCCTGTTAGGTTTGCTTAATTTCGCTTGCAGAGTTATCCCCATGGGTCGGGTTTTTAACCGTAGACTGGAAAGACAGCTTAGTGGTAGGTCAAACCCGAAATCAAAGATAACCCTAGGGAGTGAATTGCTGGCTGACCTGGTAGTCTGGGAACAGTTTCTCACGCGATTTAACGGGATTCGGGTCTGGCGTACCCCTCCCATGTCTAGCCAGTTACTGCACCTTTTCACTGACGCAGCTGGATCGCACGGTTACGGGGCCTATTTCCAGGGAGAGTGGAGCGCGGAGCCCTGGCCGGAGTCCTGGGCCCCGGCGGGCCTTACTCGAAACCTGACTCTCCTGGAGCTATTCCCCGTGGTCTTGGCGGTCGAGCTGTGGGGTGGGAAGTTGTCGAACGGGACTGTTGTGTTCTGGACAGACAACATCAGTGTGGTCTTTGCGATCAATAACTTGTCAGCCACCTCAGCAAAGGTCATTACCTTGCTGCGCCACCTGGTGTTGCGCTGTCTGGACCTTAACATCCAGTTCCAGGCCCGTCATGTCCCGGGCGTCGACAATGTTGTAGCTGACGCCCTGTCACGATTCGAATGGGCGACATTTCGCAAGTTAGCCCCCACAGCTGCAGCCGTGGGCTTACGCTGTCCTGATTTCCTTTGGCAGCTCGTCCTTCCTGGATAGCCTTACTGCCGTTGGTCCGCTCCTCCTTAGCACCATCCACTTGGCACGCCTATGCCCGCATGTGGTCTGAATGGGACGATTTCTGTGCGTCCAGGGGAGCCGACGCTGCTCAGGGGTCTAGGGACAACTTACATGATTGGCTGGTGAGTTTGCATGCCTCTGGGGCCCGTCAGGGGGCAATACAGTCCAAATTGGCCGCCCTCTCATTTTTCTATAGGGCATTAGCCATTCCTGACCCAACCAATTCCTTTTTTATTAGGCAGGTGATCAAGGGTTGGGGCAGATCGCAGCAGCGGAAAATAGACACGCGCGAACCCATCACCCGCGACCGCCTGGAGCGTTTGCTCTTGGCGCTCGACGTGGTCTGTAGATCAGATTTTGAAGCCCTACTCTTCAAAACTGCGTTTAATCTGGCCTTTGCCGCCGCTCTTAGAGTTAGTGAGGTAGTAGCACCCTCCAAGCAGGCGTCTGGGGCAGGTATACAATTGCAACATGTTAGAGCTGCCCCTGATTCCTTACTTCTTTTTCTGCCGCGATCAAAGACAGATCAGGAGGGTAAGGGAACCTGGATCCCCGTTCACCCTCAGGTGAACAGCGCATGCTGCCCGGTTAACTGCGTTAATCTTTACCTGGCTCAAAGGCCGCCTGGCCCGGGGCAATTCCTGGTCCATGCGGACGGCAGATCCCTTTCCAAATTTCAGTTCGGTAGGGTCCTAAAATTGGCGGCAGTCCAGGCGGGGCTGGACGCTAGCAGACTTGCCCCGCACTCTTTTCGCATAGGGGCCGCGACTAACGCTGCGCAAGCGGGCTCCTCGTGCGAGGACATAAAACGTATTGGGCGTTGGCGGTCCAATTGTTTCAGAACCTATGTCCGTCCAATTGTTTAATGTTTAGATGTTAATTCAGGATACTAAAATGTTTGTCTCCACAGGCACTACCCCCGGGGTGAAGCGAATCTGGATTGTGGGCCACTCCTTTGTCCACTGGGCCTCCCTACGCTGTGCGTCCCTCCCATTTGGCCAATCCCTAGGTCTCCCTACCAACAAGGCATCCGTTAGGTGGTTGGGTGATAGGGGGATGTGCTGGCCCCAATTAGCAGGAACCATATCCGAGGCCCTGGTACGCTGGGGGAAGCCTCACATTATTATTCTTCACCTAGGGGGTAACGATGTGGGGGCCATACCAGTTTTACAGTTGATTAAGGTTATGCAGGCAGACATTGGGTGGCTAAGAGTACGCATCCCGGGGGTCATGATAGGGTGGTCCCATATAATACCCCGTCTCCACTGGAGGCATATGTTGGCCCATACGGCGGCATACCGGGTTAGGAAGAAGATCAATGCGTCTGTAGCGAAAACCGTCACTGGGTCAGGTGGCTTCGTGGTACGGCACGAAGCCATTTCGGCTGATAGAACCGAGCTATATAGAAGGGATAAAGTTCACCTTTCTGATGTGGGGGCTGGATTTATTCATAGGGGACATTCAGAGAGCTCTGTTACCCCTCCTGTAAATCGGGTTGTGGGTTGGCGGCAAGGGTACCATTAAAATGCTTCCTTGTGGCGGGAGATCCTCGGTCCGGTTGCGCAGGAGAAGGTCGCTAGGGGTGAGTGATGGCCAGACTTCCGGGGAGGAGGGTAGGCCCTCACGTGCACGTGACGGTAACCCTCCTTCCTCCCTTTTGAGGGATGGTCACGTGATCTCTGCAACCCCTCAGCGTCATCTCCTTAGGGCAGAGAACCCTCTGCTGCTGTTCCCGTTGGGCCGGTGATCTCCTGCTGTTCTGGGTAGCTGATCTCTATGCCGCCATATATATTTTCAGTTCTATCAGTTCTATCTAGTTTGTTAGGTTAATAAAATTTTATGGCCTGTGACGGTCACAAAATTTTTCCCATAAAAGTTTGTCTGTGGTTATTTCGCACTACATTCTCATGTACATAGTTATTTAATTAAGTTATGTTAAATCCTCTCCTCTGTGAAGAAGGATCCGGTAAGCATTTAATCCCTTAATGCAGTGTAGGGCTTAGTATAAGCCTGGAGCAGTCTAAGGGTTAAGGCTGTAGGAGAGTGGGTTAGAAGAGAGAGGGAAGGTGCTGGGTGCAACATTGTTGCAATTTAGGGTAGGCCCCTCCTTACCAGTAGATAAGCCAAGTTCTCCCTTGCAACTTCCTCTTCTTCTCCGGATCCTGGCTGAAGCAGTTTTTTCCCTCCCTCCCTTCCCCTTTTGTAATGTTTTAATGATGTGTATTTTCGACGGCACCTTAATGGCAGGGCTATGGCTACTCACCCTAGGCCCAATAAGCCATTACTGTAGGATATGGATCTCCTCTCCCTGTTATGCGGTTTACACGGCTTGGTAACAGGGAATCCTTATCTAGGTGGAAGATCTTCTTTCACCCTGGCGGCGGGAGATCCTCGGTCCGGTTGCGCAGGAGAAGGTCGCTAGGGGTGAGTGATGGCCAGACTTCCGGGGAGGAGGGTAGGCCCTCACGTGCACGTGACGGTAACCCTCCTTCCTCCCTTTTGAGGGATGGTCACGTGATCTCTGCAACCCCTCAGCGTCATCTCCTTAGGGCAGAGAACCCTCTGCTGCTGTTCCCGTTGGGCCGGTGATCTCCTGCTGTTCTGGGTAGCTGATCTCTATGCCGCCATATATATTTTCAGTTCTATCAGTTCTATCTAGTTTGTTAGGTTAATAAAATTTTATGGCCTGTGACGGTCACAAAATTTTTCCCATAAAAGTTTGTCTGTGGTTATTTCGCACTACATTCTCATGTACATAGTTATTTAATTAAGTTATGTTAAATCCTCTCCTCTGTGAAGAAGGATCCGGTAAGCATTTAATCCCTTAGAATGCTTTTAAGATGTGTTAAAATGCAAATCTTTATATACATAGGTTCCTGTGCTCACAGAGGAATGCATTTTATTTTCATGCCTGTAAAGCATGTCTGTGTCCACCAATATAGCTGTGGTAGTTGTCATTATCAGCCAGTGTGTTGTCTACCCATAGAGATCAGTTATATACAAGTGGAAATTAGCTGCAAAATGCTTTCTTAACATAGAGATAGTTTGTAATAGTTTTCATTACCATAAATATGTAGACATTGTTGTCCAGATGGTGCTTTTTCAATAAAACTGTTAGTGCTTCAATTCATTGACAAAGAGATTACATTAATATCTACTTTATCTGGATGTTTTTTTAAAATCTTCAAATACCCCTAGATAAGGGCTACCTACCCATGTGCCCTATCAGGCTTGCCAAGGATTTTTGTGTGGTCTATGGGCTCCATGTACACAACAGTGAATGATGCTACAGAGCCCTTGTGGGTCGTATGTGGCACCTCTGAGTTGGCAGAGATAAATCACCCTGAGCACTTTGTCCACCCAGCACTTAGTACTTATAATAAAATAAAAATGCATGGGCCATCATATTTTAAATATGAGCAGTATATACAGTAAAATTAAGTAAATTAATAATAACAAATACCCAATGTATTTTTTTTACTAAAATTTGATTATGATCTAATTTTATTTTGAGAAATGTATCTTTAGCAAAAGTGTAATTTGATATGGCCAATGGCCAATGCACCATTAGTATCTGTCCTTTAATATAAAATAGTTTAGCTTTAGTAACATTCTTAAAAAAGGCAGTTAAAGGGACAGTAATCACCTTCTAATTCTTTTTTTTTCCTAAACAAAGTAACACTCAGGCCTTGAATCTGCAGACAAGAGTAGCCATTGTCATTATATTAGTATAAAGTGCATTTTTTATTCTACTATTATCTTTTAAATTCAGTTAGGGACATATATGTGTCAAGGTTAGTCTTGGGGGATTTACAGTGTGTATTTCCAGTTCTGAGACAATTTTTAGAACCAAATTACATAAAATGTGGGTAAAATAATTAATGAAAGTACTTTGCAAAGTAATTCTATTACGCACCTTAACATGTACTAGTTGGTTAAAGGATTGCATAAGTACCATTAATATATTAAAGGCTTAAATTATGTATTATGATGGTGTGAAAATTAACACCTAACCATAAATAGGTACATATTTGTTTCCATTTATTACTGGATCTTAATTTCTTATTACTTTCCATATATTCTTGTTTCAATAAATCCTAGTTTTGCCTATTAATGCAAAATGCAATATGCAAAATAATTGTGGCATAATGTGATGCCTGGATAGATTGTATCACCAAACTGCTTAAACATATTAAAATGCCTTAATTGACAAACTGTGGTAACATATTGCAGATCAAACTGAATTACAAGACACTTTCGGATTTCTTCTCATAAGTTCAATAATTTGTTGGAGGAAGCTACATTGACCACATGGGATTCTCCAGCTGTTGGGAATTTTTCTTCTGACCAACAAACTCCAGTAATGGCACAAACAAATGAGAGATCTATAGGTTAAAGAATATCCTAAAGTGATCTCACTATCAAATGAAGAGACCATCCCATATTGCGAGCTCGTGGTAGCAATAACCAGCCACTTGTAATGATTGGTTATCGCACGCCATAAAATGGGCACATTTTCCCATTAACGGGTGAGTGATAAATTAGTGCTCCCCTTTTAATCTAGCCCTTAATGTGATTTGTGGGAAGCACAGTAAGAATTATCATAGTAATTCAATGAAGGGGACCCATGCAGCACTCACCACAGATTCCTTTTGTAAGGCAGCAGTCAGCAGATTCCCTCTGAAGAATTCACTCCACTCGCCAACTGCCACAGGTTGATATTTCATTTTGCCTAACCTCCTTATTTCTCCCTACGAATATGCCCCTCAAACACCTCAATGCAATTGTGAAATGTTGCTTCCCGGGCATCTCTGTCATTCTGCCATGTGACCCCTGTGCCATCCCCTCCTTCCTCCCAGGCTGTACTTGCTGTCTTCTGGGTGTGTCTTGTCAGCAGGGCGCCATTTGTGAGTGGCCGATTGAGATAGCATTTATCACAAAGGAACGGAAGCTGTCTGTGATGTGTAATCCCGCCCATCATGCTGTCAACCTGGCCAATAGGAAGTTAGGAGCCCTTTGCTTTGGTTCAAGTATAAGCTTGTTTTTTAATTATTATTAAAGCCACCCCTCTCACCCTTACCCCTCAGAATAAAATAGTAACCTGACTGCCCCAACAATACAATTATTTTATTCTATTTTATTTTATTTTTTGACCGAAAAAAAGGTGTACAAAATCCATGTAAAGAAAGAACAAGAAGCTTTGTTGGTGCAAAGTTAAAAGACATCTCTTAGTAAGAATCGCTTGACAACAATATAATAGGAAAACATTATAATGATGATCAAATACCTTAATCATTAATGGACTTGGGCTCCATTCAAGAAGTTGCGGTTGCAGCTTTGGAGCAATGTTATGTCTCTCTAATGGGTCTCATCAGTACTGAAAAAAAAATGGAGGCTGACACAAGAATGCAGTATAATAATAGCAGTGTTTATTAGGAACTGATTGCAATGATATAACTCAGTTTATCAGCAAGGTAATTATTAAACTATAAGGGCCAGATTACATGTGATGCGCAAAATTGCGCTTTCCGTTTTTTTTCTGACACCCCACACCCGCCACACCCGCCTCTTTTAACCCCTAGAAACTGCTCTGTGTAGTATTTTTTTTATGAAAAAAAATGCTTCATTTGTTTTTCCATAACAAATTAAAAGAACCTTTATTTGGGGGGCAGTTGGGGCACTTTTAGAAAATTAACCAGAGATCTGATATCTGGTTTATTTTCTGAGCACTAATTGCTATCAGAAGCTTGCCACCCTCTTTGCAATCTAATAATTTACAGTTAGTATAACAGACGTGTCTAATATTATGACAATTGTAGCAGTTGTTATTGTAACATAGCAAGCGTTCTTAAAACACAATAAATCACAAAAAGAACTCTTCACACTTTGCATAGAAATGTGTCCCCCTCCTTACTTCGAGATAACACACTGCTGTGAGAACAAGGCAGAGAAATACAAGTATAACTTCTCTTAAAAGCAATTACTCTTAAAGGCATATTTGTGCTTATATATATGTAATTCTGGATATATGATATATATATATATATATATATACATTGATTGGAGTAGCCGTGTTAGTCCAGTGATTTAGATACCAAAATAACAAGAGAATTGCATTAAGCAATGATACTTTTTTATTGGACTTACTATACATTTATAAATAGACACACTTTCGGAAGAGATGTATGAGTTTAAGGTACATTAAAGTCAGAATTACAATTTCATGATTCAGATAGAGCATGCAGTTATAAACAAATGTCCAATTTACTTCTATTATTACTAATTTGCTTTATTAAAAAGCCCACCTAGGAATAGTTAAGGAGCAGCAATGTACTTCTGGGAGCTAGCAGCTTATTGGCGTCTACCTCATGTTATTGGTTCAACCATAGTGTTCAGCTAGCTCACAGTAGTGCATGGCTGGTCCTTCAACAAAGAATGCTAAGAGAATAAAGCACTTTTGATAATAAAATAAATTGAAAATGAAATGCCAAGAGTATAAAGTACATTTGATAATAAAATAAATTGAAAGTTGTTTAAAATGAACTGTATGCTCTATCTGAATCATGAACGCTAACATTCACTATCTGTCAAGGTCTTTAGTTTAACTTTTTGTTCTACCTATCTTGGGCCATGTGTTCCCATGACTGACTTGGTCATTTGTTGTTGTGATAGTTGCTCTTATTTTATTTTCTCCCTCGCGTTTCTGCATTTAGTGACCATATTGTATAATTATTCTTTTTTAAAACTTCTAATTTTTTTTTCCTTTTATCTCAAAAGTGTTTAATTGGTCATTTAAAAGACATTTAAAGTGTTAAAGTCTTTGTTAAAACGTAATTTGAAGATGATGTAAAGAGAAATTGGTTGCTGGCAGCTTACTGACAGCACACAGTTTATAAAGACTAGGGTCTGGATCACATATGTGGAGTCGCCTGCAAAAGACGGTGTCGGCTATTTTTTGTCGGATATTGTGATCTCATGCGGCACATATATTTCACCCGTTGCCCGCTATTTTTACTCCCATAAACTAACATAGAACCGGCGTTTCAAGTCGGTATCACATATTAAGCACAAGGACTTACAAGGCAAAAATTGAGAAATTTTACTCCATTTTCACCTTGCCACAGATAGGCAGGCACAGCAAGCCTTGAGCTGTGTATATGAGCACTGTAACTCCTTGGAAGTTTTAACAAACACCTAATGCATGCACAATATCTACCTGTCAACCGCCATTCCCCCACCGCAATAACTAAATAAAATGTATTAACCCCTAATCTGCCAAACCCCACATAGCAAATTATCTAATAAAGTTATTAACCCCTAATCCGCCAACCACTCACATCACAAAGTACCTATTAAAAAAGACTATCTTGCTACAAAATTAATAAAAAATACTAACATTTAAAAATCCTAATTTAACATTAAAATAAAAAGCCACCCCAAAATAAAAGCACCCCCTAATATAAGACTAAACTACCAATAGCCCTTAAAAAGGCATTTTGTAGAGCATTGCCCTAAAGTTTTACAGCTCTTTTACTTAAAAAATTACTAATGGGGCGGAGCCTGGCCACGCTTGCTGATGGCCGCACATTAGTTGAGCTCTGAAGCCTCAAAGCTCTTACATACGGATTAGATTGACCCACAGCTTATAAGAACCATATAAAGTCTATATAAAATATCTCTGAAGGTGGTAGCTACAGATATTGATCCCTAAGACCCTTAACTGTGAACCGGAGGGGGTCTGGGATATCAGAAGTACCTCATTACTGCACCGGATCCTGAGGAGTGAGGCCGCACTGGTGGAGGGGTTCGGAGATACCGGACTGGCCTGAGGGACTGAACTGGGCTGCTGCCGCTTGATTGTCCTAGCTGTAGCCTCACATACCTGCAGTGCACTAACCGGAACAACGGGACTGGAGCGGGCCGTAATTTAGGGCCTTACTCAACTTGGGACGCAGCTGCTGACTGAGCCAAGAGGCGCAAAACTGCTATAACGACCACCGCAGTATTAGAAGGGGACTCCCGATCTACAGCCCTGGTGAGTGAATTCTATTTTTGTGAAGGGCTGAATTTCTTAGGATACACAGACTGCCCTTAGTGATTACTGCACTTTACACAGAAAGGAGAGATCTGAGCAGCTTGCGCTGATATAACCGGGTGGCACATATAAACTGGCAGTGTTCACAGAATTGCCTTATAAGTATTAAGGGGAAAATATTCTTTTTACTGCTGGCCATAACAGACTGATTTGTGTGGGGCTTGCTCATCTGTGACTTTAATCAGTACGGTGTTTGCAAATGCAAAAGTTTTAAATGCTGAGACAGAACCTCCTGCATATGATACATCAAGTCTGCTGAAATAAATAACAGAGGGGCAAAGATAGAAGTGGTCACTGAGCCTCTCATCACTTTTAAAACTGGAAATGGCTGGGGGGCGGAGCCAACTTCTCATGCAGCCAGACGTGTTTTTATGAAGCTCTGGACTTTCAGATCTGGTTATAGTGTTTAATTTATATATATTGAGCCTGAATCTTTACTTCTATTCTACTGAATACACATGCTGGCTGCTCCAAGTTATAAGAAGAGCAAAGAGGCTCGTATTAAAGTTATTGGGGACATTTTGCCAATCCTCCCTCATCAGATACGCCACGTGGAGCTGCCGAATACCACATACACTTTACTACTACTGATAATATGGAGGCCTTGCAAGCCTGGGAGCAACGCACTCAACAGCTATTAGAGAGCCATTTCCAGAGTATGGCGGAGGACATACTGTCGTTCGTGATCTCCCTAACACAGCAGGAGCCCAGACGTACTGACCCTGGGATGACTGGTAGCAACAATGATACTAAGGAGAGACCGGTTGCCTGGCGGCTGGAGACCGAGCTGGAACCGGCTCCTTCATGGTTAGCAGACACCATAGATAACCAGCTACCGGAGCCATCTCTACACCAAGACCCCGTGTGTTCTTTACCCACCCTAGACCCGGGGGACGTGACCAGCCCTTGGGGCAGGGAGATGTATACTGTGCATAGGGATCCGGCTCCTTATTATCCTGTGCGGGTGGCTCCTAGATTCCACAGCCGCAAGACAGAGGAGGCAGCGCGACTGACATTACCAGAAGCCTTTAACCCTACAGAGCGTGTCCTAATCCTCATACCCACAGCCCTAATGTCTGCCACTACGGTGTACTTTGCCGGCCCTTCTTTGCAGTCTGCTCGGGAAACCTCGGGTCTCAGAGAACTACCGGTCATAAGAAAAGCACTTAGTTCACACCAGATGGATGCAGCTGATCTCTGTATATTGGGGCCATTACATCACCTTTCATCAACGACTCCTGTAATACCGAAGGGGAGAGACACAGGACTACACAGCATACAGATCCGCTTTGCAAAGGGTCCGTTCTTAACTTTTCTTTGTACATGCAGCCCTGATATAGGTATATCATTCCCCCCCACCGGACTAGACTTATACCAGAAGCTGGGAATAGGCTAAGGTTAAATGATAACAAAATCAACTGGGACTTTAACTAGGATTAGAAGTTGTCTGTTCATATATAGCATGTTGCTCCTATTTTGGTTTTGCAGTTAAATGCGTATCTGAATATACCCTGTTTTTTTTTTTATTTCTATAAATTGCCTTGACTAATATAAGTGCATAGTTTAGTTTGATGCTCTTTTTTGCATATTATCTTAGCTGATGAAGATTGGTCTCTCCCGCCCTATCTCTCATACTAGAAGATTTACCTGAGGTCATACCCACTGTCTGCACCCTAACGTTGAGCTAATAACTGCATGTCAGCCTATTTAATGTCAAATTTGAGGTTCAGGGTTACATGTGTGGTCACTATATACCATATCTAAGTATTTGAACCCTCTTAATTGCACAATTTGCACATTTACTATGGGACTCCCTTTACATCTTTCTGTTCTCACAAGTATATTTGTTATTTTATTATTATTAGTGCCCTGCTTCCCTTGTTTGGTTCTATGATTAATAGCAGTTCTAAACACTTTAGACACATAAGTAGGACATATCTTACCCAATATAGATATCCCTGAGGATATGTTAATTTATTATTCCATCTCAGATGGGTTCATTACTCAATGCTAGGCACCCATACAAGCCCCATAATTACTTTGGATATGTGCACCCTTGTGAAATGTTTTACCTCGCTTTTAGGCTCCAGCAAACTGTCTGGATTTAATTTATGTCAATAGAACTCAGCTACCCTTACATATCTCAAGATCTACTCTCTCTTAGGGACTAACTTGGGAAGTAAACTGTAACAGACTCGTATCCAGTCCTATTGTACAATATACAGTGAGATTTCAAGGTTATATTATTGCAACCAAATATTGTAGTAATTAATTGACACCATCACTTTCTATGTATGCGGCCAGGGTGGTGAGACATATAGCAGAAGCCAGCACTATTATATGTTCTACATTTACAGACCTATTCTTTTTTTTTAGAAGGTATAGAGAAGTTTTTACCTACATGAGACCTGCCAGAGGAAGTACTAATATCATAGCATGTTCACTAACTCATCATACTTCCTGAGTCACCAATATATCAACTCATAATCCAAACAGTAAAATAGATGTCTTAACTATCAGACAACTGTGACAATAGTTCCTACCTTTTTTTTTTTTTTTCCTCAACTGTAGTTACCCTCAACGGTTAATATTACAACAGGTTCCCACACTCTCTTAGCTGCTCAGATTGAGAACAATACACGCAACAAGCAATTATTTATTTTTGAACTGGATATACTCCTGCCGACTATAAATATAGCATAGTTGACACAATATATGTCTATTTACATCCAATGGATTATTTGCCCCATAGACACATTTATGTACTATTCTCTTATGTTTTAAGGCTCCGCCCCCCATCATTCTCCCCCCTTATACCGAGCGGCTTTGGCCCGCTGAAACCCCCCCCCTCCCCATGAGCTTTGGCCCAAAAGAGGTCAGACTAAAGCCAACTCCCTACATATTTCCATTTTTAGAAAATAGAGTACTTCTTATCTCAGGGTAGGGATCATTAGTTTTATAATATAAAAATCGAGGTCTCATTGTCATGTGTCCCAGTCACTCCCATCTATCATAAATGAACTTATTCTTTGAGGTTATGGTCACAGAAGTAGTGTTATAACCCGTGTAAGTAACTATTTCCTTAATATTGTACTTGCTGAATAACACAATAAGAGCTCTTATCGATACATATTTATATAGCAGCGCCACTGGTTTGAGATGGCGATAATACTTGCAACTCTGGTACTTTACTGTTTCAGCTCAAGTTTATTTTCTTTGTGGAAAATGTATAATTACTTCTATCACTTCTGATCCGTGTCTGGACACATTTTCTGTTGTACTGTTATTATTCATTACCTCAATAAAAAAACAATTAAAAAAAAAAAAAAAAAAAAAAAAAAAAACTGGAAATGGCTGCTAGGAAAAGCTCAAAACCCTCTAAAGGTTCTCAATCCTCAAATATGGAACACTATCTGATCTCTTCTGAGATAGCCCCAGGCGCAAACAGGGAAGTGTCAGCAAGTAGCAAACAGACAGCTGCAGTGCAAACATGGTGTGCAGATCCTGAACAATCCAGCTACGTTACTAAGGAAGATATCAGGCATTTGTCGTCTAAAAACGACATCAAAGAGGCCATGGTAGATGTTAAGCTTATGTTTGGTGAGCTTAAAAAAGACATCATGATGGTGGACCGCAAAGTGGCGCAGGTAGAAGAAGCACAAGAAATTATGCGCTCAGACCTACAGCAACAAGCTAGCTGCATACAATCCCAAGAATCTACAGTGCAGTCATTGACTGACAGAATCGAAGACCTGGAGAATAGGAGCAGGCGGAATAACCTGCGACTCCGTGGTGTGCCTGAAGCAGTGAATCCGCCTGACATTAATCAATAGATTCAAGAATTTTTTAAATTCCTCAGAAACGCACCAGAAGCGGAGGAGATACAGGTGGAAAGGGCACACCGGCACTCCGACCCAGACCTCCAGCCAGAGCACCCCCCAGAGACATCATCATAAAACTCTTGTCGTACAGGGACAAAGAGGATATTCTAAGACACACAAGGAACAAACACCCACTGCAATTTGAGGGTGCGGAAATACAGGTTTTCAATGACTTATGTCCGGCCACTCTTCAAAAGCGGAGAGACCTTCGCTATATAACTTTAAGGCTAAAGGAGCAACAGATCCCATACAGGTGGGGGTTCCCCACATGCTTAATAGCATCTAAAAATGGAGCATCCACCATCTTCAGAACACCCGCTGTCCTCCCCGCTTTCAATCAGGCACTGGGCATCCAGATTAACCCTCCAAACATGGTTGTAGCTGCAGGTCAGCAAAGGCCTTAGGCGGAGAGGGAAAGAGAATGATCTTTAATACCTTGAACTGCTGATGAAGATTGGTCTCTCCCGCCCTATCTCTCATACTAGAAGATTTACCTGAGGTCATACCCACTGTCTGCACCCTAACGTTGAGCTAATAACTGCATGTCAGCCTATTTAATGTCAAATTTGAGGTTCAGGGTTACATGTGTGGTCACTATATACCATATCTAAGTATTTGAACCCTCTTAATTGCACAATTTGCACATTTACTATGGGACTCCCTTTACATCTTTCTGTTCTCACAAGTATATTTGTTATTTTATTATTATTAGTGCCCTGCTTCCCTTGTTTGGTTCTATGATTAATAGCAGTTCTAAACACTTTAGACACATAAGTAGGACATATCTTACCCAATATAGATATCCCTGAGGATATGTTAATTTATTATTCCATCTCAGATGGGTTCATTACTCAATGCTAGGCACCCATACAAGCCCCATAATTACTTTGGATATGTGCACCCTTGTGAAATGTTTTACCTCGCTTTTAGGCTCCAGCAAACTGTCTGGATTTAATTTATGTCAATAGAACTCAGCTACCCTTACATATCTCAAGATCTACTCTCTCTTAGGGACTAACTTGGGAAGTAAACTGTAACAGACTCGTATCCAGTCCTATTGTACAATATACAGTGAGATTTCAAGGTTATATTATTGCAACCAAATATTGTAGTAATTAATTGACACCATCACTTTCTATGTATGCGGCCAGGGTGGTGAGACATATAGCAGAAGCCAGCACTATTATATGTTCTACATTTACAGACCTATTCTTTTTTTTTAGAAGGTATAGAGAAGTTTTTACCTACATGAGACCTGCCAGAGGAAGTACTAATATCATAGCATGTTCACTAACTCATCATACTTCCTGAGTCACCAATATATCAACTCATAATCCAAACAGTAAAATAGATGTCTTAACTATCAGACAACTGTGACAATAGTTCCTACCTTTTTTTTTTTTTTTCCTCAACTGTAGTTACCCTCAACGGTTAATATTACAACAGGTTCCCACACTCTCTTAGCTGCTCAGATTGAGAACAATACACGCAACAAGCAATTATTTATTTTTGAACTGGATATACTCCTGCCGACTATAAATATAGCATAGTTGACACAATATATGTCTATTTACATCCAATGGATTATTTGCCCCATAGACACATTTATGTACTATTCTCTTATGTTTTAAGGCTCCGCCCCCCATCATTCTCCCCCCTTATACCGAGCGGCTTTGGCCCGCTGAAACCCCCCCCCTCCCCATGAGCTTTGGCCCAAAAGAGGTCAGACTAAAGCCAACTCCCTACATATTTCCATTTTTAGAAAATAGAGTACTTCTTATCTCAGGGTAGGGATCATTAGTTTTATAATATAAAAATCGAGGTCTCATTGTCATGTGTCCCAGTCACTCCCATCTATCATAAATGAACTTATTCTTTGAGGTTATGGTCACAGAAGTAGTGTTATAACCCGTGTAAGTAACTATTTCCTTAATATTGTACTTGCTGAATAACACAATAAGAGCTCTTATCGATACATATTTATATAGCAGCGCCACTGGTTTGAGATGGCGATAATACTTGCAACTCTGGTACTTTACTGTTTCAGCTCAAGTTTATTTTCTTTGTGGAAAATGTATAATTACTTCTATCACTTCTGATCCGTGTCTGGACACATTTTCTGTTGTACTGTTATTATTCATTACCTCAATAAAAAAACAATTAAAAAAAAAAAAAAAAAAAAAAAAAAAACTGGAAATGGCTGCTAGGAAAAGCTCAAAACCCTCTAAAGGTTCTCAATCCTCAAATATGGAACACTATCTGATCTCTTCTGAGATAGCCCCAGGCGCAAACAGGGAAGTGTCAGCAAGTAGCAAACAGACAGCTGCAGTGCAAACATGGTGTGCAGATCCTGAACAATCCAGCTACGTTACTAAGGAAGATATCAGGCATTTGTCGTCTAAAAACGACATCAAAGAGGCCATGGTAGATGTTAAGCTTATGTTTGGTGAGCTTAAAAAAGACATCATGATGGTGGACCGCAAAGTGGCGCAGGTAGAAGAAGCACAAGAAATTATGCGCTCAGACCTACAGCAACAAGCTAGCTGCATACAATCCCAAGAATCTACAGTGCAGTCATTGACTGACAGAATCGAAGACCTGGAGAATAGGAGCAGGCGGAATAACCTGCGACTCCGTGGTGTGCCTGAAGCAGTGAATCCGCCTGACATTAATCAATAGATTCAAGAATTTTTTAAATTCCTCAGAAACGCACCAGAAGCGGAGGAGATACAGGTGGAAAGGGCACACCGGCACTCCGACCCAGACCTCCAGCCAGAGCACCCCCCAGAGACATCATCATAAAACTCTTGTCGTACAGGGACAAAGAGGATATTCTAAGACACACAAGGAACAAACACCCACTGCAATTTGAGGGTGCGGAAATACAGGTTTTCAATGACTTATGTCCGGCCACTCTTCAAAAGCGGAGAGACCTTCGCTATATAACTTTAAGGCTAAAGGAGCAACAGATCCCATACAGGTGGGGGTTCCCCACATGCTTAATAGCATCTAAAAATGGAGCATCCACCATCTTCAGAACACCCGCTGTCCTCCCCGCTTTCAATCAGGCACTGGGCATCCAGATTAACCCTCCAAACATGGTTGTAGCTGCAGGTCAGCAAAGGCCTTAGGCGGAGAGGGAAAGAGAATGATCTTTAATACCTTGAACTGCAGGAATGCGTGACATTTCATAATTGAGGACCCCCTGCTGGGCTCAAGGAACTTAATCCTAATATTCAAATTTTCAAATGCTATTATGTTTATCTATGTAATGTCTTAGCTTAAACTATTTACTATTTACTGTTTAGCTTTTATGAGAAAGATGTCCCCTGCCTTTTGATTTGTTTCCTCCTATTAGTGCTAACAACCAGATCTTTGAGGAAAGAATATACAAGGGAGGTCCTGCAGTCCTTTAGAGTACAGGTAGATCTCTATGCAGATTTGTAAACACATAGACTAACTTGTTTATACAGCAACTGGTTCATATATCTAATGCAAGACTGTTAGATGAATATATATTTTACCTTCATAGCAGGATGTCCTTAAAGAATAAAGTACCAGCTAATGACTAGATGTATTATGATACTACAGCAAACACATAATATTCGGTTTTATATAAGCTGGTGTAATTGCTTTAAGCTCTCTTTAGAGGACACAGGGGGGGGGGGGTGGTTGAAGGGTGGGGGATATATGGAAGTTATTGAAGCACTTTGATTAGTATGTCCATGTATTACTATGTATCTAAGGAATGCTAGCCTAGTTTGCCACAGATGGGAATAGGATGATGGAGTATGAGTTGCTTTAACAGTCTAGGAGGACAGAGAACAACTTACCCATTAGTGCTATAGGTTCTCTGCCTATCTTGCAATACATGCAACTTAATAAGTGTATGGGAGAAGAACTCCCTATAAGTTATTGGTTCCACGGGAGGGCGGGGGGACTGTATTGAGTTTTTGTGGTTTAATTGTATGAATATTTGGTTCTAATATTAACACTCTAATGTTTTTTCTGGGTCTTTCTTACCTACAAAGTTTATTTTTCTGTTGATATTTTATTTGTAAGAGTAATGAGGTTACTACCTCCAGTTGAGTAATATCTATAGTTTCCCTCTGGTTTTGAAACTACACTTTTCACCCTAAAATCTAGCCTTTCTATTTTCTCCTGGAAAGGTGATCCCCCCTCTCGTAGTCTTGGTCCATACCAGGCCTCTGACCCCCTCTATTTTCCCTTCCTCTTCACCCCCGTAATTTCTACCTATCCTGCGCCTAACTCGTTTTTGTTTGTGACTCTAACCTCTACCATTGTCACTGGATACTCTGCTTAATTAATCTTTTACTTACTCCTCCTTTTCTCTCTCTCCCTGCCCCCCCCCCTTTTTTTTCCCCCAAATTACAGATGACCAAATCACAGTCACAGGTCAGGCAACACACTATTGAACTAGTTACCGTAAACGTCAAGGGCTTTAATAGCCCAGGGAAAAGATCTATAGTTACCAGTGACTTACATCGGATGGGGAGTGACATAGTGTTTATCCAGGAGACACACTTCTCTAAACTAAGAGAGCCAAAATGGTTTAATAGACATTATCCAGTAGCATACTTTGTCTCAGGTGCATCAAAAATGAATGGAGTGGGAATACTATTCCGCCCCACAGTTCCTTTTCAGGCAGACCAAACAATTAGAGACCACGGCACATTATATGGCAGACCCTTGACCTTGGCCAATCTCTATCTCCCGAACAGAGCCCAAGACATATTCTTTAAAAAACTTATGCTTAAGATCTTGGAGACACAAAAAGGCACTCTTTTCTTGGGCGGTGACTTTAATGTGTCATTGGACCCGGCTTTGGATACTTCTGATGGTCTCTCCAGCGCTCCCCACAAAGTAGTTAAACATCTTACTAAATCTCTCACAGACCTCGTGGTACATGACGTGTGGCATACTTTCCATCCTTTAACTAAAAACTTTACATTTTATTCACATCCTCATAGGAAATATACAAGGATAGATTATCTATTTGCGGACTTCGCGGGTCTAGCAGTCACAACCGGTAGTAATATCAACACAATCACGTGGTCGGATCATGCTCTGGTTACATGCACCATAGACTGGCCTGACTCTCCAATAACTCCTTATATTTGGAGATTGGACAAGTTTCTCTTGAATGACCAACTACTGACACAAGAACTGCACACTCGCTTAGAGGAATACTTTCATCTAAATACAGATGATCAAATGGACAGTTTCACTGTCTGGGAGGCTCACAAATGTGTACTTCTGGACATTTTAATGAGGCACAGTGCTAAGATGTGCAGAGCTAAAAGAGAATTATATTCAACCCTGTTTGCTCAGGTGACTCAGAAAGAAGCAGCGCACAAGTTTAGCCCTAGTGATCATGTGCTACGAGAGGAACTGGTTGAAGCTCGGTCGGCTTTGCTGAGGCATTTGCAAGATGAGCAACACAAAAAAGCACTCATTTTGAGGCAGAAATTCTTTGAGCAAGGTAATAAGGTGGGGAGGCTCTTGGCCCGTGCCTTGGCACGAAAGAGGCTAAACTCCTATGTTTTTGAACTAGTAGACGATCACGGAGAAGTACACAAAGATGGGCAATCAATTGCTAACACCTTTGGGAGATTCTATGAATCCCTCTATAACATTCACCCGAGTGATGCAGCACAGGCAGAGCACTGTGTTGACCAGATTCCTGATTCCTGTGCAGGAGGTCATAGATTACTTAGAAGGGATTGATTTGCCGCGATTATCGGAGGATGAAACAGAGCAACTGGAGGCTCCGTTTGTGGTGGAGGAGGTCACGGAGGCTATTAAAAGCCTCCAGGTTGGTAAAAGCCCGGGCCCTGATGGAATCGGGGCTCGTTATTACAAAACCTTTGCAAATATCCTGGTGCCTCGTTTACTCCAATTGTTTAATCGGCTAGCTTGTGACCCAGTTTTGCCTCGACCGATGCTGGAGGCCTTTATCGCAGTTATTCCTAAGCCGGACAAACCGGTAACACAAACAGGCAGTTACAGACCAATCTTTCTTCTTAACGCGGATGTTAAGATACTGGCGAAAGTCATAGCGAACTGACTTAAAAAGCACCTACCAAGATTGATATCAACGGACCAGGCAGGCTTTATTCCGGCGAGAGAGGCACGAGATAATACTCTTCGGGTCCTCCAGCTGATCTCTGCAGCCCAGGCCAATTCCGCGCCGTTGGTCCTTGTATCGACGGACGTGGAAAAGGCTTTCGACCGGGTTAACTGGTCTTTTATGTGCCATACTTTGGTGAAGGTGGGTCTTGGTCCACGTTTTATCAATGGGGTGTTTTCTTTGTATTCTGGCCCAAGTGCACGGGTCAGGGTGAATGGTATGCTCTCTGCGCCCTTTTCGATCTCCAATGGAACGAGGCAGGGGTGCCCACTCTCTCCCCTGCTGTTCGCCCTAGTTATGGAGGCTTTGGCTTGTAAGATAAGAGCTAATACTGCTGTTCGTGGATTTCGGGTCGGTGAAGTAGAGCATAAATTAATAATGTACGCGGATGACGTGTTGCTGACTCTCGCTGACAATGGTGCCTCTTGTAGGCAGCACTTGCGGAGTTTAATGAGTACGGACGGGTCTCAGACTTTCTGCTCAATCTTTCAAAATCAGAAATCCTAAACATTTCTATGCCACGCGAAGAGTATGATGCTCAAAATCGTGAGTGTCCTCTAAAAATCACCACAAAACATTTGAAATATCTTGGCATTTGGCTTGCTCCTTCATTGGGGAGATAGTGAATACCAACTATAAAAATATCAGAGATGCTATCGCAGGGGATCTGAAGTCATGGAAAAACAAAACCATCTCATGGATGGGGAGGATAAATGTAGCTAAAATGAATGTGCTACCTAGAATGCTTTACATTATTCAGACGATCCCACTGGCATCAGCTGAACACTTGATATATCAGGTACAAATGCTAATAGAATCTTATATCTGGAACAACCTGAGGCCCAGGATTAGCAAAAAGACAATGTACCTTCCTAGAAATGGGGGGGGGGGGGGCGGGAGTGCCATTGCTTATTGAATACCATAGAGCAATGATCCTACAGCGAATCGTTGAATGGTGTCATGGTTCCACGGACAAGGCCTGGATTGGATTGGACAGGGAGATCCTTCAGAGGGGTAATGTTGGCTCACTGGCGTGGATAAGTGCTGAGCATCGCCCAAAATGCATCTCGCACTACCCTCTGTTACATGACGTATTCCATGTCTGGGATAAGCTTATTAAAACCAAAAATTACATCTCCTCAGCTGCAGCTCCGGTTACCCCTATATGGGAAAACCCGGATAATGGAATAGCAAACAAAAGATATTCCTCTGGGTCTTCCTATTCTCTTTCAGAGGTAGCCATCTCCAATGTAATTGATCATGCCAAACTTAAGCCGCAGGAGGAATTGGCTGCTTGGAATCCAGCGCTGTTCTCTTCATGGTTTAGAGTGGCGCAGTTAACACACTTCTTCATTAAAGCGAGAAATAGAGATCAATTGACCAGGCAGAAAACCCCATTCGAGGAACTTTGTACCTCATCAACTATTCCACGCCACCTGGTCTCCTTACTATATATACTGCTAATGGAGGGAGACAGAGAAACTAGACCTTCTTATGTGGCTGCGTGGCATAGAGAACTGGGACTGGAGATTGATACGCAGGCCTGGCGATCTATTTTCAACAAAGCGAAAAAAGCGTCGGTGTCAATACGACTTCAGGAAATGCATTTTAAATTCCTTAGTAGGTGGTACATGATGCCACAGAGGCTGCGGAAGATATATCATCACCTGAGTGGGGAGTGTTGGAGGGGCTGTGGGGAGGAGGGCATGCTAATGCACTTGTGGTGGAGGTGTCCTCACATACGACCCTTTTGGGAGGAGGTGTTTGGTGAGGCAGGCAGGCTTCTGAAAATGATCCTGCCCCCAGGCCCCAAATATCTTATTTATCATGAAATCCCAAGACTCATTGAGGATCCAAAACGAAATTTGTTCCTCTTGTTTTTGAACTGCACAAAAAGCCTCATACCGAGGCATTGGAAGTCCCAGCAGGTGCCGACTCTGGGGGAGTGGAGGGCTGAGGTCGGGGATCTGCTGAGTTTGGAAAGATACCACTACATGAGGTCAGATAAACCAGAAATACATGAATACATGGCACTATTATGGGAAGGCAAAGATACATAAAATACTGATAATAACAGAGGATTAGGTCTTGAGGTGAATCAGATTATGTACTGATCTGGGTTTCTTTCCTTTTTTTTTTTTCCTCCCCCTCCTCTCTCTCTGTACCCTCTAGTTGCCCATCCTCTTGTTCCTTTTCCCCTTCTTCTCTTTTTTCTTCATGGAATGCACTAAAGAGTAATGCGAGTGAACATTTCATTGGATCTATTTATTGAGCTGGGTCCTGGAAAACATTGGCTCGGCTGTACTCTAAATAAGGTATAACCTATATCAAACTTAGCAAAATGTGACATCAAGAAGTAAATTACTGTTAGCCTTAAGTTGTACTTTTGTCATTATAGTTCAAGTGGACGTGGTATACAATGCTATGTGAGATGTAACCTTGCCATTTTACTGTATTGCACTTATGTTGTGGATCTATGAATGTTCACGAATAAAGCTTGTTTTAAAAAAAATAATAATAAAAAAATTACTAATTACCCCTAGCATTACAACCCCCAACCCACCCAACCCCCAAAATAAAAAAGACCCAACTCTAAAAAAACCTAAGCTACCCATTGCCCCTTAAAAGGGCAGTCAGCCTTTTAGTGCCCATTAAAAAACAAAAAAGCCCTAATCTAAAACCCCCCCAAAAAACTACCACTAACCCCAAAAAAATGTACTCACCATTCCTGAAGTCCCAACATCTATCTTCTTAGAGGTGGAGAAATGTCTTCATCCAGACGGAACCATCTTCTTTCTTCTTGCCAGAGGTGCGGAGCAGTCTTCCGATGCGTTGATCCAGAGCGGTGGTCCTCCTTTTCGGCAGCGGTCATCAGTGAAGTGGAGGTCCTCTTCATGTGATCGTCCGCCACACACTGAAGATTGAATGCAAGGTACCCCTATTCTATTGGGGTACCTTGCATTCCTATTGGCTGAAATTTTCAAATCAGCCAATAGGATGAGAGCTACTCAAATCCTATTGGCTGAATTGAAAAGCCAATAGGATTTCAGTAGCTCTCATGCTATTGGCTGATTTGAACATTTCAAATTTTGGCGGTTTTTATTTTTAAATGGACAGCAAAAGAGCTGATTGCTCTTTTAAGGGCAATGCCCATACAAATGCCCCTTTAGAGGCAATGGATAGATTAGATTTTTTTAGAGTTAGGTCTTTTTTATTTTGGGGGGTTTGGTTTTACTGTTAGGGGTTAATTTATAGTTTTTATTTGTGTAAAAGATCTTATTTATTTAGGGCAATGCCCTACAAAATGCCCTTTTAAGGGCTATTGGTAGTTTATTCTTAGATTAGGGGGTATTTTTATTTTGGGGTGGCTTTTTTTGTAAGGGTATTAGATTAAGTTTTCATTTTTTTATTTTAGATAATTTCGTTTAGTTTTTTTTCTGTAATTTTTTATTTTTTTATTTTTTGTAATATTAGATTATGTATTTTAATTTAATCTTAGTTTTTTTTATAAATGTAATGTTAGGATTTTTTATTTTAATTTTTTTTATTTTGGAATTTTTTTTTAAGAAGATAGTCTTTTTTATTTTATGTAAATGGGAGTTAACTTAGGGGGTGTTAGGTTAGGGGGTGATTAGTGATTAGATTAATAGTTTGGGGGGTTGATTAGGTAGATTGCGTTGTGGGGGGTTGGTGGATTAGGGGTTAATAGTGTTAATTAGGTACTTTGCGTTATAGGGGATGGCAGATTAGGGGTTAATGGTGTTAATTAGGTACTTTGTGTTGTGGATGATAGGCGGATTAGGGGTTAATAGGGTAATTAGGTACTTTGCGTTGGGGGGATGGTGGTTTAGGGTCTAATAGGGTTGACAGGTACTTTGCGTTGTAGGGGGTTGGCGGATTAGGGGTTAATAGTTTAAATAGGTAGATTGCATTGTGGGGGGATGGCAATTTACAGTTTAATACATTTTATTATTAGTTGTGATGTGGAGGGGATGGCAGATTAGAGGTTTTGATGTGTCGGGTTTATTTTTGGGAGGCGGGTTAGACTTTTACGGGTGTATTAACTTTTTTGTTTTTTACTTAGGTGCCGGCAGTTCATAAACTGCCGTAAGTCACTGGCAACTCCAGAAATGTCTATATCAGCACACTTCTGAATGTCGCCGGTTTATCCGACTTACGGCAGTATCTGATCTGCCGGCAACGTATATGTGATTCACCCGATGTGCGAGGTGAACTAAAGGAGGGTGTGGGCTTCAGAATTTGTGCTTAAACCTACGGCGTATATGTAATCTCGCCCTAGATTGGGATGCAGCCAGAGATGCCATTTTGTTGGTTCCATGTAATGAATTTTCAATCTTTATTATTATCATGCTGTTGGTAAGTGGAAACTTTTTTTTTTTATATATGGATTTTAATTGCTCTTGAGCCTTAATTATTATCAATGGGGAAGCTCAGTTAGTAACAATGGTATATTTATTGTTATCTTGTCCATCTATTTCCTTTAACTGATTCATAAGTGGACACTTTAATTAGTTGATTTTAATTTGATAATAAACATTTGTATATCAAAATGTCTATGTGAGTATATGTGAGTTTTATTACTGAATTAGACCCCTTTTTAAAGATTAAATAACACATAAAACCATTGTTACTGTCTTAGATTGCATATTTTGTTCAAATAGAATTTTGCAATTCCCTGCTCAGTTTATTATTTAAGGCAAAAACATTTCTAGAATAGTAAAATGAAATCCTCAGATTTTCTCTGGAGGGAAATCTGCTGCTTGCTTTGAACTGTAGGAAGGGATGAGATGTGCAATAACCCAGCCATCTGTTACCATTAATGAGACAGGTTTGACTACTGTTACTATAGGCAATCACTTCAGCAATATCATTTATTTTCTGACAGGCCATGTTGGTGACTTGGGACCACATAAAGGATCATTATGAACATATTATGGGAAACAAAAAAAAACAACAACTGAAAAGCCCCCAGACAAACCAAACAGACTATGATGTTTTAAGTCTCAATCTGTTGAACAACTTTTGCTATTGTCACAGTAATGGTAAAACGGCTGTTTACAGTTATATTTGTTAGCATGGGAATTGTTAAATTCTAAAAGGTGAAGATTAGAGAAAATCATGTTTTCATTTACTCTCATGCATGGGTTATAAACTAATTTAAGCATTTTTTTGCAGATATGTTATAAAATGATTATTAAGTATGGTTTAAACATTTTCACCAATATTGCTATTTATTAATTTGAAATTGCAAACAGCTAGAGATGAACACATTAAAAGCGCATGGCACTGGTGCTTCTAGGTATGGCATTTTTTGTGCCCTATCCTATAAAAAGTAAAATAAAAAAAATTAAATAATACACAATTTAACTGCACATTTTAGGTGTAAATATAAATATCATACGAACATGATCCTGCACAGATCGAGCAATTACTAACAGCATGTTTAAGACGGGTTAGTTATAAAGTCTGCTGGATGGCGGGATAATGGAACAACCACAATGAGGCAAATAAGGAAAAATAAATTGAGGCAAAATAAAAAATGAAGGTAATTTCTGTTTTTAAAAAAAAAAAAATAAGTTGGCATAATTAAATATTTTGGGCTAAATTACTAGTGGAGCGCAAACTAATGCTCATGCTCACGTGTTAATATTGCTAGACGGAAACTTACTGCATGCATCGAGTTATGCTCGTATTACAAGCTGAAAGTAAAAAGTTGGCGTGCGAGTGTAAACTCGATGTGCGCAAACAAAATATTGCAAACGCCTTAACGTCTCCCATAGAAGTCAAAGGAGTGCGAAAACTGAAAAACCCTTGACCGTGTATAGTCAAAAGTGCTAAACCCAACATGAAATAATAATATTTCACATTTCAATGCTCTTCACATAGCAGAATATGTTCCATTTATTCTTAAAAACATATGTGTATATATATATATATATATATATGTAGATATCTATTCCTATATATCTATTCCTATAGATATAGATATGTATTTTACAGTATCAGATATATTTAGAAATATATATTTAATAATAAAAAGTCAATTATTTTCTACGTGAAGAAAATAGGAATGTGAAATATGCATTTTGTAAATCGTGTTTTGTAATTTAGATTTTAACGTGGTCGGTTAGTTTCCATGAAAACTTAATGCATGTGATTCAAATAATCAAAAAAAAATATTAAAAATTATTACAAATTATTAAATTTACTGTAATATATTCTATATAATCCATAGAATATATCAATATTTTTTCAGTTTCAAGTGCACTAACCAGACTACATTAAAATCTAAATTGTGAAACACAATGCGCAAAACACTTATTTTACATTCCAATGTTCTTCACATAGAAAATAATGTACTTTTATTTTTAATTATATATTTCTATATATAGCTGTATATATAATGTTCATGCAAAATACATATATATATATATATATATATATATATATACCTGTATATCAATAGGAATAGATATACAAGTATAGGTATATTTATATATATATATATATATATATATATATATATATATATATATATATATATATATATATATATATATATATATAGTAATCCCACGTAAAGCTCTGCACTCACACTTATACTCCAACTTCCCAGGGTGCATAAAATAATAAAACAATCCAATCCAATATAAAGCACTCACTGGGTCTTATAATTTAAACATACAATTTATTTGTGACGTTTCGGGGGTGTTAGCTTTATATTGGATTGGATTATATATATATATATATATACAAAACACGGGTGAGGTCAGCACTCTCAGGCTGGACCGGGTACACATCCTATGACCCTGCAACATGCACAGCCCTGGGTGAAAACCAGCACTCTCAGGAAGCTGCACTGTCACCAGAGCCACAGGCAGTTAACCCCAGACAGGCCTGGGTGCAAGGCCCAAACAGGGAAAATTACAAAAAAAAATAATACATTAATATAACACACAGAAAATGTCCAGCACTCACTCACAAGCTCTCAACTAAGATAAAAAGCAGCAATGGAAGAGTTAGTTACTGCATCTGGCCAAATGAGAAAAGCCCAGGTACCTCGTCAATGTCTCTTCCATATATATATGTAGAAAAAGAAAATGCACCTGTTTTTGAATGAGAGACCCTGAGAGTGTATTTTCATTTGCTACATATGATGTTTCATTCTTGCACCCAGGTAGCTGACAATATGGTGGGTTCTTTATTCTGATTGGGTATATATATATAAATAAAATGTATTTAAAGGGACAGTATACACAAATTTTCTTTTCACTGCATGTAATAGACACTAATATAAAGAAAAATATGCACAGATACTGATTAGCGATGTGTGAATGTTTAGCAACATTCCAAAAATGAAACAAATTTTAACATTTGTTCATTCGTTATGAATTTTGAATGTTTGTACAACATTCTAACATTCGTTTAATGTAATAGTATTTCTAATGCTTTCTTCAAATGCAATATTCGAATTAGAAAAATTGAAATCGATATATTTATAATAGTATTTCTAATGCTCTATTTAGATTTAATATTCAAATGATGCAATATTCAATATAGAAAAAAAATAATAAACATATTTGTATCTATTATGTATAATTTTACTAAATACAAAAACAAAAGCAGCATTTGAAAACTGGGAATAACGTTTGGTCACCAAACTTTTATAGATTTTCCTTCTTATCAGCATTCGATTTTTCAAAATAAATGTCCACATGACTATTCGTTTGACGAATAAAGAAAACAAAAAAAGAAATAAAAGGAACATATTCTGCTATGTGATGAACAATGGAATATGAAATGCATATAGTACATATACAGTAAAATACATAAATACTTAAATACATATGCACACACACACATATATATAAATAGATATATATACATATACATACATATACATCTTTAGACATGTATAAATAGGTATCTCTATGTTAAAGTTCTTGGATGCCTTTTTTTCTCATCTTTTTGAGCCCTTATAACTTTTTAATGCAATATTTTTTTAAGTATTTTTTTTTCGGAGTGTAACTGTAATGTGAAACATAGCTAGATATTGTCACTGAAACCACATTTTAAATAATGCAGCTGCTCAGATCATCACTGAGGCTTGTATCATGTCAGCAATGAACACATTGAGTCATTACCAGATGGTACAAGCACCTTAGGCTCTCTGAGCAACTGCTGTGTTTAAAATGCTGGTGCATGGTGCATACTTACATACACATTTGAAACAGCTATAGCTTTTATAAGAAGCATTTTTGCTAATACATGTATATTACAAAAATACCGAAATGCATCCATGTGGTTTCCAATTTTAGCTGGAATATCCCTTTAACGACTGTCTAGACATGCTCCCAACAAGTTCCACCTACATGACCACACATCCATGCCCCTACAAAACCTGTCTAACCTACATGACCACACAGTCATGCCTGGGCTCTGCCGCCAGCTGAGCCACATCTATGGACCTCTTCAGCTCAGTACCTAACCTCTCTATAGTTCGCTTGGTGAAAAAATGTGAAAGAATGTGAAGTAGCAACATGCCCAAAACATCACAAGAACCTGAATTAGGCTCTATTTTAGCATGGGCAGTAAGAATGTACTTTCATGGAATTCCTAATGTCAAACATTTATAAACTCTCAGAAAATATATTCGTAAATCGCACTTGCAATATGCTCAGAAGATAGGACAATTTTTTTTTAACCATTTAAAACTGAAATTGAAAAACACAAATTGAATACAAGAACAGCCACCTGGATTCAATACTAAGTAAATTGCTTAATAGTGACTTTCATAGGAACCTATTATAATCTGTTTCCATCCTCACCATGGCTAAACCATCTGAATGTGCAGACTGTGCACCATTTTTCTTTCTCTATATGAAAGCTTTTCAACTTTGACAATATTCCCCCCCCCCCCCAATATTTAATTACATTGTTTGTTAAAGAACCGTTTCCATTTTGGTGTAAGCTGTAAACAAGACTGCGACTATGAGTTTCTATGCAAAGGACTAGTAATATCTTCTTATACTGGATTTAAACATTACTTAAACTGTAAATTGTGAACCTGCTGCTTATGTAAATTGGACCTGTCCAGGAACCTTAGATGAATTTGCTTCTTTTGTGACTGGGTTTTTAATGGGGTTGCTCCTCCATGCATGCTAAGTCCAAACTCATTCATGTGCTTGTGTCGGGTGCCCACATTATTGAACTTGTAATCTGGAATGTGCATTTATGACTGTGGGTTCAGTAATGTAGCAATCAGTTGGCAAAAGCAGGGGCAGCGGATTCTAGCCACATCTGCCCAGCATTTAATAAATGAGGTCCTTTAAATCAAATTATTAGAAAAAAAATATTGATTATTTTAAAAGAGAAATAATCAAAAAATGTTATATTCTATTGAACAGGATGCATGTGTTTATATCCAGTGCAACCAACCATATGAAGGTTATGTACATGATGGTATGCATAGTGTTCCAGTTGGTAAGGTGGTACATTTTATAGTGCTAATTGAAGGTTTATACCTCCATGTATTAACTAGCCACATAAAGTCCACAATGTCCAGGTGATAAAAATGGCATCTCATAAAGAGCTCTCAATTATGAATGTAAATATTTTGCTTATCATGTTGTAATGAATTTGTAGTTGTGTACACTGAACAGGCAATTTATCTTTTTCTTGTCAATATCCTTATTTCCAGTTAATAAAATGCAATATATCAGACTGAACTGGGCAATCTCTATCTGTTTATCTGGTCTATAATTTGCCTCATACTTGTTACCTTTTGTAAATTATACCTATGTTTATAGTGCTGCAGAATCTTTTGCCACTCTACAAATAAATAATAATAACAATAATACTAATTAAACTTTACAATCTGATTGTCAATATGTCTAATCATTTTAAATATATTTGTATGCCACCTCTCACACGAGCCTTTTAAGTCAGTAAGCAATATTAAACTTAATTTCACATAATCCATATTTACATTATCAAATTGGTGATAAAGGAACCACGTAGTTAGTAAACATCTGCCGAGCTCTATGTTAGTAAGTTTTTCAATAGAAACATCAGGTTCCAAAATGATTACTATTAATTAAAAAAGAAAGAAAGACAAAACAAATAAATGTACAACTGGACAAAAACAAGGAATTATGTAATAAAACTTTGCCAAATAGGTTCAGGGTTAAAAAAACAACCTTAAACATTAACGGCTAGATTTAGAGTTTTGTCGGTAAGGACCCGAAAAGCTAACGCCGGCTTTTTTCTGGCCGCACCATAAAAATAACTCTGGTATTGAGAGTCCACATAAAGGCTGCGTTAGGCTCCAAAAAAGGAGCGTAGAGCATATTTAACGCAGCTTCAACTCTCGATACCAGAGTTGCTTACGCAAGCGGCCAGCCTCAAAAACGTGCTCGTGCACGATTCCCCCATAGAAAACAATGGGGCTGTTTGAGCTGAAAAAAAAACTAACACCTGCAAAAAAGCCGCGTTCAGCTCCTAACGCAGCCCCATTGTTTGCTATGGGGAAACACTTCCTACGTCTGCACCTAACACTTTAACATGTACCCCGAGTCTAAACACCCCTAACCTTACACTTATTAACCCCTAATCTGCCGCCCCGCTATCGCTGACCCCTGCATATTATTATTAACCCCTAATCTGCCGCTCCGTAAACCGCTGCTACTTACATTATCCCTATGTACCCCTAATCTGCTGCCCTAACATCGCCGACCCCTATATTATATTTATTAACCCCTAATCTGCCCCCCACAACGTCGCCTCCACCTGCCTACACTTATTAACCCCTAATCTGCCTAGCGGACCGCACCGCTATTATTATAAAGTTATTAACCCCTAATCCGCCTTACTAACCCTATAATAAATAGTATTAACCCCTAATCTGCCCTCCCTAACATCGCCGACACCTAACTTCAATTATTAACCCCTAATCTGCCGACTTGAGCTCACCGCTATTCTAATAAATGTATTAACCCCTAAAGCTAAGTCTAACCCTAACACTAACACCCCCCTAAATTAAATATAATTTTAATCTAACAAAATTAATTAACTTTTATTAAATAAATTATTCCTATTTAAAGCTAAATACTTACCTGTAAAATAAATCCTAATATAGCTACACTATAAATTATAATTATATTATAGCTATTTTAGGATTAATATTTATTTTACAGGCAACTTTGTAATTATTTTAACCAGGTACAATAGCTATTCAATAGTTAAGAACTATTTAATAGCTAAAATAGTTAAAATAATTACAAATTTACCTGTAAAATAAATCCTAACCTAAGTTACAATTAAACCTAATACTACACTATCAATAAATTAATTAAATAAAATACCTATAATTATCTACAATTAAACCTAACACTACACTATCAATAAATTAATTAAATACAATACCTACAAATAACTACAATGAAATAAACTAACTAAAGTACAAAAAATAAAAAAGAACTAAGTTACAAAAAATAAAAAAATATTTACAAACATAAGAAAAATATTACAACAATTTTAAACTAATTACACCTACTCTAAGCCCCCTAATAAAATAACAAAGCCCCCCAAAATAAAAAAATGCCCTACCCTATTCTAGATTACAAAAGTTCAAAGCTCTTTTACCTTACCAGCCCTGAACAGGGCCCTTTGCGGGGCATGCCCCAAGAAGTTCAGCTCTTTTGCCTGTAAAAAAAAACATACAATACCCCCCCCAACATTACAACCCACCACCCACATACCCCTAATCTAACCCAAACCCCCCTTAAATAAACCTAACACTAAGCCCCTGAAGATCTCCCTACCTTGTCTTCACCTCACCGGGTTCAGCGATCGGTCCAGAAGAGGGTCCGAAGTCTTGATCCATCCGGAGCAGAGCGGCAGCATCCTGAAGACCTCCGACGCGTAAAAACATCCATCCTAGCCGACGACTGAACGACGAATGACGTTCCTTTAAATGACGTCATCCAAGATGGCGTCCCTCGAATTCTGATTGGCTGATAGGATTCTATCAGCCAATCGGAATTAAGTTAGGAATATTCTGATTGGCTGATGGAATCAGCCAATCAGAATCAAGTTCAATCCGATTGGCTGATCCAATCAGCCAATCAGAATGAGCTCGCATTCTATTGGCTGTTCCGATCAGCCAATAGAATGCGAGCTCAATCTGATTGGCTGATTGGATCAGCCAATCGGATTGATCTTGATTCCGATTGGCTGATTCCATCAGCCAATCAGAATATTCCTACCTTAATTCCGATTGGCTGATAGAATCCTATCAGCCAATCGGAATTCGAGGGACGCCATCTTGGATGACGTCCCTTAAAGGAGCCGTCATTCTTCAGTTGGACGTCGCCGGATGAAGATGAGTCCGCGGTGGAGGTCTTCAGGATGGAGCCGGTCCTCATCGGATGAAGATAGAAGATGCCGCTTGGAAGATGATGGTTGCCGGTCCGGATCTACTCTTCTTCCCGATGAAGACTTTGGACCCTCTTCTGGACTTCTTCAGTGGATTTCTAGCCCCCGCTTGGGTTGGATGAAGATATCGGAGCCAGGACGGATCGGTGTGATACCCGGTGAGGTGAAGACAAGGTAGGATGATCTTCAGGGGCTTAGTGTTAGGTTTATTTAAGGGGGGTTTGGGTTAGATTAGGGGTATGTGGGTGGTGGGTTGTAATGTTGGGGGGGGGTATTGTATGTTTTTTTTTACAGGCAAAAGAGCTGAACTTCTTGGGGCATGCCCCGCAAAGGGTCCTGTTCAGGGCTGGTAAGGTAAAAGAGCTTTGAACTTTAGTAATTTAGAATAGGGTAGGGCATTTTTTTATTTTGGGGGGCTTTGTTATTTTATTAGGGGGCTTAGAGTAGGTGTAATTAGTTTAAAATTGTTGTAATATTTTTCTTATGTTTGTAAATATTTTTTTATTTTTTGTAACTTAGTTCTTTTTTATTTTTTGTACTTTAGTTAGTTTATTTCATTGTAGTTATTTGTAGGTATTGTATTTAATTTATTTATTGATAGTGTAGTGTTAGGTTTAATTGTAGGTAATTGTAGGTATTTTATTTAATTAATTTATTGATAGTGTAGTGTTAGGTTTAATTGTAACTTAGGTTAGGATTTATTTTACAGGTAAATTTGTAATTATTTTAACTATTTTAGCTATAGCTATTGTACCTGGTTAAAATAAATACAAAGTTACCTGTAAAATAAATATTAATCCAAAAATAGCTATAATATAATTATAATTTATATTGTAGCTATATTAGGATTTATTTTACAGGTAAGTATTTAGCTTTAAATAGGAATAATTTATTTAATAAGAGTTAATTAATTTCGTTAGATTAAAATTATATTTAACTTAGGGGGTGTTAGTGTTAGGGTTAGACTTAGCTTTAGGGGTTAATACATTTATTAGAATAGCGGTGAGCTCCAGTCGGCAGATTAGGGGTTAATGTTTGAAGTTAGGTGTCGGCGATGTTAGGGAGGGCAGATTAGGGGTTAATACTATTTATTATAGGGTTAGTGAGGCGGATTAGGGGTTAATAATTTTATAATAATAGCGGTGCGGTCTGCTCGGCAGATTAGGGGTTAATAAGTGTAGGCAGGTGGAGGCGACGTTGAGGGGGGCAGATTATGGGTTAATAAATATAATATAGGGGTCAGCGGTGTTAGGGGCAGCAGATTAGGGGTTCATAAGGATAACGTAGTTGGCGGTCAGCAGATTAGGGGTTAAAAAAATGTAATCGAGTTGTGGCGATGTGGGGGGACCTCGGTTTAGGGGTACATAGGTAGTTTATGGGTGTTAGTGTACTTTAGAGTACAGTAGTTAAGAGCTTTATAAACCGGCGTTAGCCCAGAAAGCTCTTAACTACTGACTTTTTTCCTGCGGCTGGAGTTTTGTTGTTAGATTTCTTCAGACACGACTCTAAATACCGGAGTTAGAAAAATCCCATTGAAAAGATAGGATACGCAATTGACATAAGGGGATCTGCGGTATGGAAAAGTCGCGGCTGGAAAGTGAGCGTTAGACCCTTTTTTGAGTGACTCCAAATACCGGAGGTAGCCTAAAACCAGCGTTAGGAGCCTCTAACGCTGGTTTTCACGGCTAACGCCAAACTCTAAATCTAGGCCTAAGAGAATTAGTAGCAGGTGTGCTTATCCTGTTGAAGCCTAAGATGCTTTTACTTTTTCAAACATATTTCAAATGATGTGGCCTGGGGATATTACATAATGCAATAAACATAAGGAATTCATTAGGGTCTGTATGAATGTTTGCAAGTTAATAGCTCTATTTTTAAAATAGGGATTATTATACATGTAGCTGGTGTTAACAGATTTTAGGTTTTCAAATCATTATAAATTCATTTCTTCCATATTTTAATAAAAATCTGACTTGAATAAAAGAAGATTAAAGATCTATGAAATGGATTATACAAAATAGGTTTTTCATTTACAGATGTTTGTGGCTGAGGGTTACAGTGATAGGCTAAACCACATAATGGTTGGAATGATTTTATACATTAAATTAAGCAGATATGTTACAATATAAAATCCATTTTTAGCAGATGTGGCCATTAGAATATAACACTGTTTCCTTTGGCATTTAACATATTGGAATATGATTATACAGACATGTCATGTTTTATATTAGACCATGAATAAGTTATATATTTGTTAATTTATTAGTCCTAAACTGAAAATTCAAACTTATGTAATTTGTTTAACACTGGCATAGACTCTATAAATTCTTAAAGGGACATGGAAATAAAAAAGTCATGATACATATAGGGCTAGATTACAAGTGGAGCGATATAGTTTGTGCAAGGAGCGCAAATGCAATCACGAGATTGCATTGTTTTTTGTGCTCAAATCCACATTACAAGTGGCGCAGTGTTTAAATTACTGCAAATTTGTTTGTGTGAACTCATGGTAATTTACCAACCCCATATGTTCTATAAGTGGTGTTGGGCCACTATGTGCGCTCTTATTACAGGTTGCGATTGAATAAACACAATCGCATTTTACTCTCAAACTTTATGTGCAACTTGAAAGTTTGCAGTAAACTATACTATTAGCACCTAAATTGCATACCCCCCACATTGCAAAGTACCCCGCTATACTATTGACCCCTAAACTTGCACAGCCCCCATTAAAAAGTACCCAGCTACACTGGCATTCCCCTGTTGGGAAAAGCAAATAAAAAAGCATGTGATAAGAGGCTCTCTGTAGTGGCTTAGAAACAAGCTAAAATTGAGAGATTTAAACATTATTAAATATATTAATATAACAATGTTGGTTGTGCAAAGCTGGGGAATGGGCAGTAAAGGCGTTATCCATCTTTTTAAACAATAACAATTTTGGAGATGACTGTCCCTTTAATCAATCAATCAATCAATCAATTTATTAATCCATCTATTAATTAATATATTTATTAATCTATCTTTTAATCTATCAATATAGTAATCGATTTATTAATCCATCTATTTATTAATCACTCTATCTATTAATCCTTTTACTTATTTTTATTTTAAATATTTATTGAAATACAAATCTTAAAAAAAGATAATTATGCATTAAGATAAAAACAGAACTCTTTACATAGATAGTAAAGCAGAAAATTAGATCATAACTCTCTGTTGTCAGCCCGCTAGTGACAAAATCTTACTGCTAGTAACATCACTAAATTTAAGCCTTCAACCAACTCCACAACCTCAAAACGACATTTAACCCCCAAAAACAAGACAAACAACAACAACAAAAAACAAAAAAGGGGGGGGGGGAAGAATAGAGAGAGGGGGCCACCCATAGTTACCTAATTAACTCACCTCTTCCATATCCACTAATAGAATAATCTTATTTATTTTGAACCGAAAATCGTTCCCCATAAATGAGATAAAATCCTCACAAATTTTTAAATAATTATTTATTCCTTTTTTTTTTATAAAATTTAGTATCATGGGCCTCCAGAATTGCCTGTCTTGCCAATAAGTATTTAACTGCACTAATTGAAGGAATTTCTTTACTAATCCATTTTTTTAAAAATAAGTGACCTTGTAAGAACAATTACCCACTGGATAAATTTATACTTTGAATATAAATAAAACTCTATTTAGTAATAGGGAGTTTTCTCCTGAGATCTTAATCCTTTTCCCTATAACTAAGAAGATTAGATATTCAACTTTTCCCCAAGCTGCCTTATCTTTTGGCATAAGTATACCAGATGAAGAA
Organism: Bombina bombina; assembly: GCF_027579735.1. Lineage (NCBI taxonomy): Eukaryota > Metazoa > Chordata > Amphibia > Anura > Bombinatoridae > Bombina > Bombina bombina. Next base: position 392,322,474 of record NC_069503.1, on the reverse strand, counting down.
TATTGGGGTCCTCCTCCCTAAATTGTTTAAAAATATTTTCCCTTTGGATATTTCATTTAAGTGCTCTCCTGGGGGTAATATAATCTTGATGAACCAACCTAAAGTGTGATTCTCTAAATTTAGCAACCCTAGTGACAGTTTTAATAGTTACAATTCTCTTTTGAATATCAAGATTCTCACTAAAGTGATTGTTGAATCTGTTCCCTAGTTATTCCTTCCACTGTCGTGACTTGTAAGGTGCCATAAATAAAAGATAAGCCTTTTTTATTCTTAAGAAAGTCTAAAATGGGGTGGATTTGACCAATATTTGGTAAAATTTTTATCATCTTAAGTAGATAGTGCTTTGCTTGCATAAAAAAAAAAACTTAACTGTTGTTGGAACACTGTATCTTCTTTGGAATTCTTTAAAATTATACGGTTTTGAAGTTAAAGGGTCCAACAAGTGGAGAATAGAATACATTTTTAAACTCTTCCAAAGTTTAAACACCCTACAATGTAATTCAGGTAAAAACCTAGGATTACCTAGAAAAAGAAGCTTTTTAGAAATAAAAAACTACCCCAATAGACTTCATTGCGGCTCTCCAGGCTAATAAAATATCCTTTAACAAAGAATGAGATGAAATCCTTATTCCTAGTTCTCTATTTGGGGAATGCAAAATGAAAAGCAGGGAAAAGGGGGCACATAAATTTTCATCCATGCTGCACTTAGTAAAGTTATCTGTTTGTGCTATCCAGTCCAATGGGAATCTTAACAAAGCTGCATGGTTATACATTTTTATATTGGGTAATGCCAGTCCACCCTTGGCAAAAGGAAAAAAAATCTTATCTAGCCTAATCCTAGGTTTCTTTCCTCGTCAAAGAAAGTATCTCAGTGCTTTCGTAAATTTATTAAGATCTGATGCTTTAATTGCCAAAGGCAACATCCTAATGGGATACAAGATTCTTGGGAGAATAAACATTTTAAAAGCCGCTACCCTACCCGTAAGGGAAAGCGGTATATTAACCCAATTTTTTAATCTTTCTACATTTTGTTGGAGGAATGAAGCAATATTTCGGCAGTACCAGTTGGATGGATTTGACATCAAATAAATTCCCAAATATTTTAATGTCTTAGTTTCTATAAAAAGATAAGGTTGATCTAACACTGGTTTTTTTAACCACAAAGTTTTGGACTTGGAATAATTAATTTTATAACCTGATACACTACCATAAGTGTCCAATAGTTTTATTATTTCTCTAACCTGTTTTTTCTGGAGATGTTATACACATTAATAGATCATCTGCAAAAAGTGAAATCTTAAAAATCTCCTTACCTATTTTAGATCCCAGTAAAAACTGAGTCTGATGGCCAATGGTTCCAAAATTAAGTAAAAAAGGATGGGTGACATAGGTGACAAGTAATTATTACCAAAATTGAGGCAGTAGAGTCTGAGTAGACATTAGAAATCAAACCTAGAAAGTTCCCCTTCAAGGCAAACCTCCTTAGAGTTCACACATAAAACTCCTCTCCACTCTGTCAAAGGCCTTCTCTGCATCCAAAGATAGCAGGAAGGCCTCTGGCAGAGTCGAGGACTCCTCCCCCCACTTTGGACCACTATATTGACAAATAACTTGTAAGATCTTGCTAATATTCAGTTCTGGGGTTCTCTCCATCACAAAACCTGCTTGGTCCAGATGAAGTAATTTTGGCAAGATTAATTTGAGTCTATCGGCCAGGATGTTCATGAAGATCTTATAATCAAGGTTTAGGAGAGATATAGGTTTATAAGAGGACACCTGTGTACTATCTTTATCTTCCTTCGGTATGATGTTAGCTGCTTTAAATTGAGATTACATCTTTTTCTTATAGGAGTAAAACTGGTCATAAAGTTCTTTTAGCTCACAGTTGATCTCATCCTTTAAAAGCCAATAAAATTCAAGGGGTAGATCTTCTGGTACAGGGGCTTTACCCTTCCTTATACCTTTCATGGTTTTAATAATATCTTGTTCCGAAATGAGAGCATTGAATGCTTCCAAATCTTCCACCGAAATCTCAGGTATTTTTATATTTTCCAAGAACCCCTGAATATCCTCACTCCTTGGAATTTGGGAAGTATATACATTTATAAAGTACTTTTGGAAGAGCATAGAATTTTCCTCTACTTTATTAGTAGTTCTCACCTCCTCACTTATAGACCCTATAGACTCTCTTCTTTGGTTTATTAAACAGGTTTGCTAAATATTTCCTCCCTTTATTTCCGAACCTCTTGAAAAGCACTGAGCTTTTAACTATCAACTTTCCTGCCAAACTTAGAAGAAAGTAATCTCTGTCTTTTTAAATTTTGTAATATTTAAGTCTATTTGCCTTAGATGGATGGTTTCTAAAGCAAGAGTATGCTATGGAGAGGGCATCCGCTAACTTTCCATTAGTAGTGTGCCCCTCTTTTCTTAATTTAATTAGATAGGACGACACTTCTGCCTTCTAAGTTGCTTTAGCCGCCTCCCAGTATATAGACATATTATTCTTATGGTCTATATTATTCCTCCTATACTCATTCCACTTTAATTTTAAGAAATCTGCAAATTTTTGTGACTTGACCAAGTGACTGGGAAATAAAAAAGTATTGTAATTAGCTCTGGTTCACTTAAGGTAAGAGTAACAGGAGCATGATCCCAGAATACAAATTCAAGAATATTAATGTCTATAACTCTGGACATCAGAGAATCTGATATTAAAAAAATATCTAATCTAGCCAGAGTGTTGTGAGATTTGGCGAGGCAGGTATAGCCCTAGTTATTCGGATTTAAGAGTCTCCATGCGTCTACTAGATTATACTTCACAGAAAATGCTGTAAATACCTTTTTTCTTTCATAATTAGAGTTATACTGTACTTCCACCCCTTAGATAGCCTATTTCCCAAAAGCTTTTTCCTATCTAGGGAAGAGTTTGGTGTTACATTAAAGTCACCCATAATTATTACTTTAGGCTCTGGGAATTTATCTAGAATTCTATGAATTTTCTTCCAAAACCTCCAATCTGATTTATTAGGCACATAGATATTCCCAATTACGTACTCCTAATCCTCAAGGTTAATGTGTATAAATACAAATCGTCCTTCTTTATCAGATTATTTTCTGTTTAAATTCATATTTCAGTTTTTGGTTTAAAAGGATTGCTACCCCTCTTGAAGATTTAATATGAGATCAACTAATAACCTCCCCGATCCACTTTGCCCTAATTTTTGAGTGTTCCAGTTCTGAAAGATGGGTTTCCTGGAGGCCCACGATATCCATACTTCTCTTACTCAAATAATTTATCATCGATTTACGTTTAATTGGGGAATTAATTCCTCCCACATTCCAAGACAAAAATTTAACCATTAGTTAATTAATATAAAAATGCCCATTTTATTGGTGAGCTAATGGTCTAAAGGAAGGAAGATTGAAGGGGAGAGAAAAAAAGAAAACAAAAAACCCCACAAACAAGCAAACAAGTCCACAAACATATATCTATAAATCCTTCCTAAACATCTTTTTACATAAATTATCTTCAAAACTAAAAGCCCATATATGGAACTGACTTCCCTTACCTGAGGAGAGAGAACATTTTTTTTTTATGTATTAATGTCACTCTTTGACCCTTTTCATGTTTAAGACCCCAACTGATTCTAACTAAAAACAACTTCATAAATAATAAACATCTCCACATATCAATATACAGTGATATAAATAAATTATTGGTTCTTTTTCACAGTAAATAAATAACCTTAATCCTAAAAAAAGTGAATTATTTAGCCTCTTTTACCCCTTTTCATGATCAAAACCCCAAATAATTCTAAAAAAAAGGTACTTCATAAATAGTAAACATCTCCACATATCAATATACAGTGATATAAATAAATTGTTGGTTCTTTTTCACAGTAAATAAATCACCTTAATCCTAAAAAAAGTGAATTATTTAGCCTCTTTGCCCTTTTTCATGATCAAAACCCCAAATAATTCTAAAAAAAGGTACTTCATAAATAGTAAACATCTCCACATATCAATATACAGTGATATAAATAAATTGTTGGTTCTTTTTCACAGTGAATAACCTTAATCCTACTATAAAAAAATTAAAAAAAATTTGATTATTTACCCTCTTTGCCCCTTTTCATGATTAATCTGTTAATCAATCTATCTATTAATCTATCTATCAATCAATCAATCAATATATCAATCTATTTATCTATCAATCTTCTATCAATTTATCTATCAATCTATCAATCTATCTATCTATCTATCTATCTATCTATCTATCGATCTATCTATCAATCTTCTATTAATCAATCTATTAATCTATCAAAATATTAGTCTATCTATTAATTTATTAATCACTCTATTAATCAATTTATTAATAAATCGATTTATCAATCTATCAATGAATCTATCTATCAATCTATCAATATTTCTATTTATTAATCTATTAATCAATCTATCTAGTAAAAAGTCCTATAAGACGAGAGAGGCGCCTCATAGTGTGATAACGTCTATCACCGATTAGATAGCAAACAAACAGGTAACAACTCAATTTGGATGAGCACACTCAGTGCTATAGATCACAAGCCTCAAAGTCGTTAGACAGACTCGTACCCGACACTGCTCAGCTAGTCACAGATATAGGTTCCAGGTGGAGGGATCCACAATACCTCAATGATACCACTGGTAGACACAGTTGCAGTACAAAGGCACATCAGAGGGGCTCCGTATAACCAGGGATTTACCCAGACCATAGGATAGGAGTGGAAACGTGAACAGTTTAAAATTATAATTTATTAAAAATATAAAAATAAAATACACAGCAACGCATTTCTCGGCTACATCGGCCGTTTCATCAGGCTGTATAGTTAAAAAACGCTCATTATGAACACTCTTATAACCAATGGTAACACCACATCAGCACACGCCCCCTCCCTCCCATAAAGTACACGCCTATGATTTAATTAGCATGCAGCATGCTAGAACGTAACTCTACAAGGGAGTGGATAAATACAAAAGATGGACACCAAATGGCCAATGCAACATCCCAATAACCAAAGAATATTGTAATTAGTAACTTTGTCTATAATACACGCACCACATCGATATCTGAAATAACCTAGAGTGAAAGGAATCATGGTCTTATTCAGATGTGAATTACATACGTGCATCACAGCAAAGGAAACGTACATAAAAATTCATAAATGAATACCGGTAGATAAAATGAAAATGCAATTTTTCCTAACACAATTGGAGTATAGCATAATTATAAATGCAATAAATTATAAAATACAATTCTTCAATTCCCAAAGATATTGTAATAAGTTTCTTTGTCTACAATACACGCATCACATCAATATAAATAGGCTTAAACTAGTTGTGATAATCGCAATATTCTGATGTAAAAAACATACGTGCATCCCAGCAGAGAAAGCACACAAGATAACTCAAATAATTCACACAGTGACGGTACAGTTGTTGTATACCCATATAAACATAACATAATTGCATATGGGACAATACAATGCCTCAATACCCAAAAGTTTATATATAAAATTGGTTTCATAGTTTATAATAAACATACCAAATCAGAACTGAGATACCTTGACTGATTATAATCATGGTAGAAATCGATGTAAATATAAATTTGTATCATAACAAAGAAAGCATAAATATAATCTGGAACAGTTCTCACCATGACAAAACTGTAGGTCATATCCATAGCTTGAATACCGACAAGTTGTTAAAATGCATCATAAAAAGTATCTGATGATGATTCCAACAATTTACACATAGAAGGTTACCTTGACAACTAAAAGAAATAGAAGAGCTACCTAATACAGATTGAGACATCAAAAAATTAGGCATAATAGACTAAATATGATAACCAATTTCTGATAGAGAACATAACATCATATTGATAAATTAAAAGATCACATGCTTAAAATGAATTCTTCCACGCACATAAGCAATAATGTGAGTATATTTAACCCTATGTGTGTTTAGTATGCGCTTAAAGCCACAATAATTACCCAGGTACATAAATATAATGACCCCACAGGTTGAGTCAGTCGAAAAGCCGCAAGGTCCATATTCATGTTAAGACCATAGGAATGTAAAGTTTACAACTTGTGGATCCAATAGGTCTCTCTCTGTCTCAGCCTATAGAACCTATTATATATGTGTGATTTTTCAATATATTCGATCGGCAAAATAGTAAAACATTTCAGGTTACCTTGATGTTTTAAATTACAATGTCTAGATAAACTATGTAGTTTAAAATTATTTTTCATATTCCGATAGTGTTCTGATAATCTGTGGCTCAGGCATCTACAATTGCGACCCACATATTGAATCCCACAAATACAGGATAGAAAATGTATCACATAACTAGATGCATAGGATATATAACCCAATATGGGATACATTTTCTTAGTGGCATGGGATTTAAAATTCGTCTTTGCATGTTATATATGAACACACATTTTACATCTCTTAACACCACACCTTTATATGTTTGACCACTTTACTGGGTGCTAAGATGGTTTTCAAATTAGGTGCCCTTTTAAACACTATCACTGGTTTGTCCTCTATTAAATCACCTAGAATTGGATCTTTTTTTCAGGATCTACCAATATCTAGTTATTTCTTCTCTAATTTGATCAGGATTAGAATTATATTGTGTAATAAACATAGTCTTAATATTAAGAAAAAAGATATACAATATGGATTGATACTTCCCTTTAATGGTAAAACTGCAGCCTTCCCACGGTCTCTACCAAAGCCTGTATAGATAGATAAATTGTGTAAAAAAGTAGGCGCAGGTTCACTTTTGATCCACTTCTGTTCACTTGTGCAGATTCGGCTTCCTTTAAAATTCATCTGGAGAAATGTACTCCTGGTTGAAATCAAAGGGTTGTGCTGAGATATCATGTCAAAGCACCATATAATGGCGTGTATATACTCACAGCATATATTTCCAATGACCGGCTCCTAGTAAGTGCAAAGAAAAACTTTACAGATTTTCACTTAAAAAAATATTTTATTTTTTCCAACGCATTTCAACAGACCCAGCCATCTTTCTCAAGAGCATTTACAAACTTTAAAAGTGCTTTACCAACCAAGCATACCTTTCCGCTACACAGGCAGTGTTTAAATACATGTCAATAACATTGTCAAACAACATTCAAATTGATATTTTTGTTGAGAAATTTCGCTATTTGTGTTTCAAGCTTCTTTGCTTTAAGTTGTTGCAGTTCCCATTCGAGACATTTTTTGAATAGTAGTCTTCTATCAGGTCCGCTTCAGGATAGAAGAATCACATGACGTTAAATATCCAATCAGATGTATCTCGGTTAAAACATTATGCTTTACTATCATTAAGACAGAAAGAAACTTGTGTTAGATTCAGATATATTACATTATAATCTTTAGAACAAGTTGGAGAGCCAGTGAATCAACTTATAGTTTATATTGCTAATGCCTTCCATAAATATTATCCACTAACTGAATATAAACATAGACAATCTTCTATATCTTAACCTCCTATAAATAAAGTTAGATGCTGAAGGATGTTATAGTTAATTGTCTTTTACACATTATAATATGAGACAAGGAAATAATAAATAGTACATTTTCAGTTTTCAACACTAACATTTTTTGGTATTTTTATACAAAAACAACAATTCTTGTAAACATTTTATCCAAAATTTCTAACACTAACATGTTTTGGTATTTTTATACAAAGGCAGCAATTCTTGTATCTTTATTTAAGCCCCAATGGGGATATGTTTTCAACATATGTATCCATTTTAATTCCCTTTGATCTAGTTGTTTAGCCAGGTTACCACCTATCCAATGTAGTTTAACCCTTTCAATTCCTATCCAAAAAGAGGATTCTTTAGTGACAAATTGACAGTTATTGCAATGTAGCGGCACTCCATAATCCTCATGGTTTTTCTTAATTTTGTTTGGATGTTCCAAAATTTGTGTCTTCAGAAATCTGTGTGTTTGTCCCAAATATTGACATTTGCAGCCACATTGCAATCAATATATAACGTTTTTACTTTTACATGTAATAAAATCCTCTATTTCATAGTTTTTTCCCAGTAACTGTGGAGTTAAAGGTTTTGTGTGTTCTTCTAGTATAATTATAGCCCTTACATTTTCCACAAGTAAAAAAGCCTGTCATGTTACTAATTTGCAGTGCTTTTTTAGAATCTATACCTTTAATCATTGAAGGTGATATTTTTTGTTTAAAATTTTGTCCTTTTCTATATACGACCATAGGTTTACTGAGAATCATAGGCCCCAAAAACTGTGCCAATGTCTTTCTACAATTTTTTTGATTGTTTTATGTTCTTTATTAAATGTAGTCACAAATGTTGGAAAGTTATTGATGTTTTTATCTTTTTTTGTTATTTTTTAGTAATTCTGATCTTGTTTTATTTTTTATTTAATTTCTTTCCTGTTCTAATATTGTACTATTTTATCCCTTTTGGATAAATCTTTCCTTTAGGATTGCTGATTGTTTATCATATTTTTCTATTTTACTGCAATTTCTACGGATTCTTAATAATTGTCTTTTTGGTACTGCCTTTAACCAGTTAGGATGGTGGCAGCTATCCTGTTTTAGATATGTGTTTTTGTCACATTTGTTAAAAAATGTTTTACTGTGAACTATATTGTTCAATGACATAAAGAGTAAGGTCAAGAAAATTAAATTCGTATTTATGATGTTCCGGGGTTAATATAACATTCTGATTATTATTATTAAGGGTATTAACAAAATTAGATAACTTTCCTTCTCCTCCCCTCCATATACAAATTTCATCATCTATATACCTATGCCAGGACACCAGGTCTGCATCAAATTCTGTATTACGTAATTGATCTCAAAGAAATCCATATATATATTAGCATAACTTGGTGCAAACCTGGTGCCCATGGCAGTACCGCAAATCTGTAAATAATAAATATCATTAAACCAGAAAAAGTTATGGTTTAAAATGAAATCTCTAGCTCTAATTATAAAATCTAGAAGTTTAGGTTCTAAATCTTGATCTTCTGACAATTTCCATGTGACTGCTTCTAGCCCTTTTTTATGGTTAATTATAGAATATAAGGAGGCTACGTCCATGGTGACCCACAAAAAGTTCTCTTGCCAGGTTACATCCTGCATAATTTGCAAGATATGTTTAGTATCTTTTAAATGTGATCTTGCCTTTTGTGCATACGGTTGAAGAAGGAAATCTATAAAAGCTGACAAGTTGGATGTCAATGAGTCAATACCACTAATGATGGGCCTACCTGGGGGTTTTGTAGCATGTTTATGATGTTTGGGTAGAAAATAAAATATGGGTTTTTTTTAATCTTCCTTAAATAAAAAATCAAATTTATCCTTTGTTATTATATTTTGATTTTGTGCTTCTAGTAATAACTTATGTTATGTAGTAGTATATTCTTTTTAGGATTCCTATTTAAAATAATATACTAAATAAATAGTATATTTACTTAAATTATTAAATATCTCAATATTCGGACCTTTATTATGACTCAGATAAAATCTAGACAGGTTTTTAAATCTGTTTCTTGGATTCTCAGATATTGGAATATATTTAATAGAAAGTTGTTTCACAGTTATCTTTCTTACAAATTTTTGAGCATTAATAAATAACTGAAATGAGTTAACCCTTTGTGTAGGAATAAACTTAAGCCCTCTAGATAGAAGTGATTTTTCTTTATCACTTATGTCTTTGGAGGAAAGATGAAAAATTCCTTTTATTACTGTCTCCTCTTTCTTTGATTGCCCTCTTCCTCCTCTATTTCCCCTGAATTTTGTGTTCTTCCTCTCTTTTTCTGGTGTTGATCTATCCTTATTGGTGAATATCTGTTTGGATGCGCCCAAGTTTCCCTGTATGATTGATTCTTTCCTTCTCTGTTCCCCCTGTCTCCCCTGTATTCTTCCTGATAATTTGTGTATTGTAGATGATATCCCCTGAATTTTTCTTTCTCTTGCATTTTGTGTGTCTCTTTTTTCTCCTCTTTTATAAAAGAAGGTTCCCTTCTCTTATAGTTTTGTTCATAATTATTTTCACGTGTTGTCTTAGGTGTATACAAATAAGTGTGATTGGAGGTGTGATAGTGATCCCTTAGATTTATATATCCTGAGTTGTGTCCTTTTGTGTTGTATCCTTCTGTGTGATGTTTGTATGTAGATTTATACATATGGTTAGGTGATTCATGTCTATGATTTCTTTTGTGGTATTCATTAGAATATTGATGTACTGTATATAATTCCTATTATTCCTATTTTCTACATGATAGTGATTAGAAGAGGATCTATTCTAATTTTCTCTTGGATTCCCATTTTGTGATTTAGAGTGAAATTGTGCATTTTCTTTATGATTATTTTGTAGTCTCCCCCTTCCATTATGTGTTAATACCTGTTGTGATGATTTTTTTGTACATATTGGGTGCCTGCCTGAAAATCTTCACTATCCCTAAGATATTTTTGGTGCTTTTTATTCCCTATTTCTGCATCAAATTCCTTCGCTTTCTCTTTGATAAGATTATTATTATTATTATCGGTTATTTGTAGAGAGCCAACAGATTCCGCAGTGCTATTAACAATGGCGGAGTACAACAAAGCCGTTATAGGGATCAAATGGGTAGAGGGCCCTGCCAAGAGTTGCACTGTTGTAGTCAGCTCTTGAGAAGGTGATCAACAAACAGCTGGACTCTTAAGCTTACATGCTAAGGGGGTTCAGGGGATAGCAGTGGAGGAGAGAAACTGGTATAAAGAAAGGTTAGGGTAGGTTGTATGCATCCCTGAACAATAGAGTCTTTAGGGAGCACTTGAAGCTTTAAAACTAGAAGAGAGTCTTGTGGAGCAAGGCAGAGAGTTCCCCAAGATGGGAACCAGTCTGGAGAAGTCCTGTAAATGGGAGTGTGATGAGGTGACAAGAGAGGAGGAGAGTAGGAGGTCGTGAGCAGAGCGAAGGGGACAGGAGGGAGAGTATCTGGAGACAAGGTCTGAGATATAGGGGGGAGCAGTGCAGTTGAGGGCTTTGAATGTCACAGTGAGAATTTTGTGTTTGATCCTAGAGGCAAGAGGAAGCCAGTGAAGAGATTGGCAGAGAGGTGCAGCAGAGGAAGAGCGACTTGTAAGGAAGATGAGTCTGGCAGAGGCATTCATTAAGGATTGTAAAAGAGCTAGGCGTTAGGTGGGGAGACCAGAGAGGACAGAGTTGCACTAATCAAGGCGGGAGAGGATGAGAGAGTGGATTAAAATCTTAGTTGTGTCTTGTGTAAGGAAGTGTCTAATTTTAGAGATGTTTTCAAGGTGAAAGCAACAGGCTTTAGCCAAAGACTGAATGTGAGGAGTGAAAGAAAGATCTGAGTAAATGTGACCCCGAGATATCGGGCATGTGGGGTAGGGGTAATGATGGAGTTGTCGACAGTTATAGAGAGATTGGGAAGGAGAGTTTAGAAGAAGGAGGAGAAATAAGGAGCTCAGTTTTGGAGAGATTTAGCTTGAGGTAGTGAGAGGACATCCAGTTGGAGATGTGAGAAAGATTGTTAGTGACACGGGTTAGCAAATAAGGAGAAAGGTCTGGTGCAGAGAAGTAGATTTGAGTGTTAGCTCCATACAAATTATATTGTAAACCGTGGGACTTTATTAGGGAACCTAGTGATGATGTGTAGATTGAGAAGAGAAGGGGACTGAGGACAGAGCCTTGCGGTACTCAGAAAGTGGTGACGGGGCAGAGGAGGCCCCAGAGAAGGCTACACTAAAGGTACGGTTTGACAGGTAGGAAGAGAGCCACGAGAGAGCTGTGTCACATATGCCGAAGGATTGGAGGGTTTTGAGCAAGAGAGGGTGGTCAACAGTGTCAAAGGCTGCAGACAGATCAAGGAGAATAAGCAGAGAGAAGTGGCCTTTTGATTTTGCTGTAAGTAGGTTGTTGATAACCTTAACAATTGCTGTTTCTGTGGAGTGATGGGGACGAAATCCAGATTGCAATGGGTCAAGGAGGGAGTTTATTGTAAGGAAATGGGATAGGCGTGCATAAGCTAGTTTTTCGAGAAGCTTTGATGCAAGAGGGAGGAGGGAAATAGGGCGGTAGTTGGATGGGGAGGTAGGATCAAGGGAAAGTTTTTCAGGATAGGTGTGACCAGTGCATGTTTCAGCGATGAAGGAAATATACCGGTGCTGAAGGAGAGGTTGAAAGTGTGTGTGAGTATAGGGGTAAGGGTGGCAGAGAGGGAGGGGAGTAGCTTTGAGGGGATAGGGTCAAGGGGACAGGTAGTGAGGTGAGAGCGCAGTATAAGTGCCGAAACTTCTTCCTCAGTAACAGGGGAGAATGAGCTAAGTTTAAGGTTATGTGGGTTGTGGTTGATTGAGAGCATTTGAGGGGATGAGATAATGGAATTATGATGAGAGCTGATTTAATTTCTGATGGAGTTGATTTTGTTATTGAAGTGGTTGGCAAAGTCTTGAGCTGACAGAGAAGTTGTATTAGGAGGTGGGGGAGGGTGGAGAAGAGTTTTGAAAGTGGAGAACAAACGTTTTGGGTTTGAAGAAAGATTAAGGGCAGAGTAGTAGGAGTTCAAGATAAATTTGTAATGTTGAAAATCATCTGAACTCCTAGATTTTCTCCAGTGCCACTCAGCAGTACGGGAGCATCTGCATAGGTATCGTGTCAGAGGAGTATGCCAGGGCTGAGGATGAGTGTTTGATTTCCGAGCTATGGTAAGAGGGGCGAGATTGTCAAAGACGGATGTAAGGGTGGAATTATAGTGGCAGATAGATTTGCCATGGCATGAAAATGAGGAGAAGGATGAGAGGAGAGGTTTGAGGGAATTAGAAAGCTGTTGTTGATCTAATGACGTAATGATTCTGTGAAGTTTGGTGTGAGGAGCAGAAGGAGGGAGAGTTGTAGGGAGGGATGATATGTTGCAAGTAAGGAGATGGTCGTCAGAAAGAGGAAAGGGGGAGTTTGTGAAGTTTGAGAGGGTGCATCGATAGCTAAAGATCAGGTCAAGGGAGTGACCATCTTTGTGAGTGGGAGAATCAGTCCATTGGGACAAACCAAAAGAGGAAGTGAGTTGCAGAAGTTGTTTTGCAGAGGAGGCAGTGGGATTGTCAAGAGGGATGTTGAAGTCACCAAGAATGAGGGAAGGGGTGTCTGAGGAAAGGAAATAAGGTAGCCATGCAGCCAAGTGATCTAGAAATTGAGTTGAGGAGCCAGGAGGCCGGTATATGACTGCAACACGTATAGAAAGAGGAGAGAATAAGCAAATCATGTGGGTTTCGAATGAGGAAAATGTAAGGGAAGATGTATTTGTTGGAAGGTGCAACGAGAGGAAAGTAAAATACCTACACCCCCTCCTTGTCTATTACCAGACCTAGGAGTGTTGCTGAAGTAGAGACCCCCATGTGACAGAGCAGCAGTGGATGCTGTGTCTAGGGGAGAGAGACAGGTTTCTGTTAGGGCCAGAAGGTTGAGGGAGTGGGAGATAAAGTGGTCATGTATAGAAGTGAGTTTGTTGCAAACAGAGCAAGAGTTCCAAAGTGCACAAGTGAAAGGGGAAGTGGCTTTTGATGCAAGAGGAATGTGAGTAAGGTTGTCATAGTTTTGTTTTTTGAGTCTGTGGGATGGTATACATGGATGTGCACGGCTAGGCAGTTGTTGGGGACCAGGATTAGGGGAGATGTCACCAGCAGTTAGTAGAAGCAAGAGGGAGAGTGACATAAGATGAGATACAGATTTGCAGTAGTGAGACTGCTTTTGAGACAAGGTGCAGGGGGGAAAGAGAGTGTTTAGGAATAGGTAAAGTTCATCATGAGTACAAAAGTAAGGTGAGTTTAAGAGAGATGGGCTAATGAACAGTGCAGGTGGAGAGGAAGAAGGAGTAATTGAATAAAGTAGTTTGTTATAGAGACAAAAGGCAGCAAAAAGGAATAAGAAGATATTAGGCATTTTTACAAAAGAGGGAACCAGTTAAACACATAATGCACAGTATTACATTAGCAATTGCATTTGAAAACAGTAAGTTATATCAAACATAATATTACAAAAGTACCTGCCTTTTTCTTGCCCCTTGCCCAATCCTAATTCAATTCTTGTATAATTCTATTGCTAGTGCCTCACTTATAAAATGTTCACTTTGAAAATGTGAACATATGTTATAGCAATGCACATCACTGTGCAATGCACATCCCAGACTGGTGTGAAATATTTGCAGGGAGGGCAGTCAGCTGAGTCCACTAAATTTAGTTGATTGCTAATCAAAGACAATTGGATAGGTGAATTGGAAAGTTAGATTCTGGTCTGGTCAGGGTGAGATGTTAAGTACATGACTAAGGACCTATAGCAGGTCTGAAACGTTGTATGTTTGTCAAAAGACCCTATATGAAGAAATAAAGGTTTTTTAACTATTGGTGGCTGGAACAAATCTTTTTTGCTACTTGAGATGTTAAGTAAACAGACAATAAAACTTGGGGGAGATTAATACTATGGAATAAGACAGCTATACATTTTAGAATAATAGCAAGTATTGACAAGGATTGAACATCACATGGCAATTAAGTGAACATTATAAATAACACATTGGATAACAGTACAACAGATGTAGGACTAAATTAACAAACTAAAATCATTTGCTCTATGTAAATATTCATGTACCAGAAGAGAGTTACAGGAGAGTAAAAAACACCAGAGAACAGTGTTTATTTTTATTTGATGAAAAAATAGGTGATAAAAAGCACCAAAAATATCTTAGGGATAGTGAAGATTCTCAGGCAGGGACCCAATAAGTACAAAGAGAATCATCACAACAGGTATTAACACATAATGGAAGGGGGAGACTACAAAATAATTATAAAGAAAATGCACAATTACACTCTGAATCACAAAATGGGAATCCAAGAGAAAATAAGAATAGATCCTCTTCTAATCCCTATCATGTGGAAAATAGGAATAATAGGAAATATATACATCAAAATTTTAATGGATACCATGAAGGAAATCATAGACATGAATCACCTCACCATATGTATAAATCTACATACAGAGACCACACAGAAGGATACAACACAAAAGGACACAACTCAGGGTATATAAATCTAAGGGATCACTATCACACCTCCAATCACACTTATTTGTATACACCTAAGACAACACGTGAAAATAATTAAACAAAACTATAGGAGAAGGGAATCCCCTTTCATAAAAGAGGAAAAAAAAGAGAGACACAAAATGCAAGAGAAGGAAAAATTCAGGGGATCACATCTACAATACACAAATTATCAGGAAGAACACAGGGGAGACAGCCAGAATAAAGAAGAAAAGAATCAATCATACAGGTAAACTTGGGCACATCCATACAGATATTCACCAATAAGGATAGATCAACACTAGAAAAATAGAGTAAGAACACAAAATTTAGGGGAAATAGAGGAGGAAGAGGGCAATCAAAGAAAGAGGAGACAGTAATACAAGGAATTATTAATCTTTCCTCCAAAGACATAAGTGATATAGTGATTCGTACACAAAGGGTTAACTCATTTCAATTATTTATTGATGCTCAAAAATTTGTAAGAAATTTAACTGTGAAACGTTTTTTTGCAAAACAACCTTCTATTCAATATATTCCAATATCTGAGAATCCAAGAAACAGATTTAAAAACCTGTCTAGATTTTATCCGAGTCATAATAAAGGTCCGAATATTGAGGAATTTGATAAATTACTCATAAGAGACATAGACAATTTATCCAATAAAGTAAATAAAAAATATTCTAATATCGCAAAACAGGAATTGGAGATTCTGAGAGAAGACATAGTCATTAAAGAGGCCGACAAGGGGGGAGGAGTCGTGATCTTGGACAAAGAACATTATATGGAAGAGGCCAATAGAATCTTGGG